>NW_023495965.1:897500-1012500 GCF_904425465.1 Colossoma macropomum | reverse complement strand
GTTTTGGTGGGAGAGGGAGAGTTTTTTTTTTTTGTTCTATTTGTGATTTTATTTCGAGTTGGTCGTGATACTCTTACGCTGTGGACAATGGTTGATTAAAGGGCTTTCAAAGTCAAGTCTCTCTCTCTCTCTCTCTCTCTCTCCTCTCCCTCTCTCTCTCTCTCTCTTTCTCTCCCTCTCTCTCTCTGTCTCTCTCTCTCTCTTTATCTCTCTCTGTCTCTCTCTCTCTCTCTCTTTCAGTTCAGTTCAGTTCAGTAAGCTTTATTGGCATGACCATATTCAGCTACAGTTTTGCCAAAGCATCGTCAAAAAGGAACAAGAAGAATTAACATTTAGAACAGAGTGTATGAACTCTTAATTTCATTTGATGTAAAAATAATTATGAGAGAATCACATTAAAGAACTGTAAAATAGTCATTTGGAATTAAGTTGTAAAGAAAATTAAGAGGAAAAGAAAATAAATAAATAAATAAATAAATAAATAATAGAAATTTAAATAGATACATAAAGATTACAAACAGGGCAGTTTTGGCCAGGCTGTGGTCACTGAGTCTGTACTGTGTTCTTATAGCGGCCGGTCTGCACGGCCAGGCTGCGGTCGCTGAGTCTGTACTGTGTTCTTATAGCGGCCGGTCTGCACGGCCAGGCTGCTGGTCACTGAGTCTGTACTTTGTCAGCGTGGTTCTGTGTTTAGTGTCAGTCACTGTGTTCAGGTTCTCCGCTACAGTGTACTGACGGTTTAGGGTCAGATAGCACTGCACTGTGCTCTGTGTGTGTCTGTGCTCCAGTGGGTGATGTAGTTCTGTAGTGTTATAATGTGGTTTGGTCTGATTGTGTGTATTACAGGCTGGTCCTGATGGGGAACAGTGTTAGTGTGTGTTAGTGAACTCAGCGTCAGGACCAGCTGTGTGAGGCGGCTCTTCTCTTTGCTCAGTCTTGGTATTGCAGGGCTTTGTAGTGATAAGAATGGGGGTCACTGTGTTTCAGATGTAGCCGATATTTAATAGTCCTTTTTTGGATTTTGAGCAGTGGACATTGGCCTAATTCAGCTCTGCAGGCGTTGTTCGTTGTTCTCCTGTGAACTTGCAGGATGTTTTTACAGAATTTGGTGTGCAGGATTTCTACTGGGTGTTTGTCCCAGTGGTCAAAGTTTAGGTTTGAGAGTGGCCCCCATACCTCACTGCCATACAGGAGAATCGGTTCTATACCTGATTGGAATAATTTAAGCCAGATTTGAATTGGTATTTGACAGTGAATTTCTCTCCCTCTCTCTCTCTCTCTCTCTCTCTCTACCTCTCTCTCTCTCTCTCTACCTCTCTCTCTCTCCTCTCTCTCTCTCCTCTCCTCTCTCTCTCTCTCTCTCTCCTCTCTCTCTCTTCTCTCTCTCTCTCTCCCTCTCTCTCTCTCCCTCTCTCTCTTTCTCTCTGTCTCTCTCTCTCTCTCTCTCTCTCCTCTCTCTCTCTCTCTCCCTCCCTCTGATGTGTGAGCTGTGTTAATGATCAGCAGAGTTAAGGCTAAAGCGGAGAGCGATGCTCTGCTGTTTCACTATAAACATGATCAAAAGATTCAGTTTGATGCGTCTGATTTATTTTGGTTTGTGGTTTTTTTGCCCATCAGTGATGTGGAAGGTTTCATTACTGTCGCTACTGACAGTAAAACGAAGAGGAGAATGAGAGAAACAGAGAATAATGAGAAATCAGAATCAGAACCTGAGTCACAGCCACAATTAGAACATTAACCATAATCATTAGAAATTAGAATTAAAATCAGTATCAAAATCTGAATCAGAATTAGAGCAAGAATCATAATCGTAATAAGTATTACAATTAGAACTGTATTCAGGATCAGAATCAAAGTCAGAATCAGAACTAGAACAGGAATCATAATAATAAAATTTAGTATCGTATTCAGAATGAAAAACATAAACTAAATTAGAATCTGAATCAAATCTGAATTAGAATCAAAATCAGAGCGTGACTCAGAGCCACATTTAGAATAAGAATGATAATTATTAGTATTAGAATTAGAATCTGAATCTGAATCTGAAACTGAATCTAAATAAGAATCAGAATTAGAACAAGAATCATAATAGAAATGAGAATCAGAACTGTATTCAGGATCAGAATCAAAGTCAGAATCAGAATTAAAATACGAATAATCCAGGGAGATTCACTTGAAAGAGGCCCCGAATATTCTGTAATAACTCTCTCTAGGATGAATCAATCTGAACCGAACAACGTGCAATGAGTTCCTTATTATATGGAGCTTCGAACAAGCCGGGCTGCTCCTGCGCCGGAGCGATGAGGGAGGCGCCGGACAACCATTGCGACGTTTAACCTCTGTTTGCAACTTCCGGGTGCAGACCCCCCCGTACCCCTTCATGTGTCTGGCAGAAAACTGAGATCACTTCCAGGTATGTAGTGTATTTTTTGGTTCAGATTGCTTCATCCTAACGGGAGTTACAGCAGAATATTCAGGGCCTCTTCCGAGTGAATCTCCCTTAATAAGATTTAGAATCATATTCAGAATGAAAATCATAAACTGAATCAGAATCAGAATCAGAATTTGAATCTAAATTTGAATTAGTTTTAGAACTTGAATTATAATCAGAAACAGAATTAGAATCAAAATTCAAGTCTTTTGTAACGACACCAGGTGCAACACGCATATTTTATTTATATTTTCACTGTGTTCACATGAAGGACTTTATTATTTATTGAACCTCTGTATATTTAATAGTGACTTTTTTCCCCTATCCATTTTTTAAACTTATCTTTTCACGCTTATGGATTCATATTTTTTCATATTGATATGTACAAAGTTAAGACACTGTGTGAAATTAAAGATGATCTATACTCTGTAATTTATTAAATATGATAAACTATGACGGAGTAAGAATACTTACTTCTCCTCACTGCAGAGCCGCCCGTTTTTTCGTTCATTTTAACAACGTTTCTGTGGGTGTCGTCAGATGACCAGGATAACGGGCATCAAATTGCGCTCAGATTTCACCTCTCCTGCTGTTTCTTCCCCCAGACTCTCCTCCTCTCCTCCTCCTCTTTGCTCTCCTCTTCATCACCCCATCAGCTGCCGGCTCTGTCGGGCCAAAGCGCCACTGAAGCTCCTCCACTGCCTCGAGAGCCAATCAGCTGTAGTGGACCGCATGAAGGAAAAACTGAGGAGATATCAGCTCAAACGTCCAATTATGCTTCTAAAACTTAGAGATCAGTTCTAAGCGTAGTTGCCCGGCCAGGACAAGTTCGGTGTCTGACACTGGAGCTGCGAGGCTAATGTAGCTAAAAGACTCCCATTGCATGTTAGCTATATTAGCCTCATAGCTCCGGTTAAAATGCTAAAATGAGAGAAGCACACTTCAGACACTGAACACGTCTCGGGGTGTTTTCACACCTGAAAGTGGGCCGAGGTTCATATCTCTATGACAGTGAATAACTGAAGTGGTTAGTTTTGGTTTCTTACTGCAGTTTATCAAGCGACTAAAGAACTCTGCAAGACACACCTGCGTCCTGTCGTCATCACCTGCGTGTGCCGCGTCTCTCGGTACTGCACACTGATTGGTTTGTAGAGGAGCGTCTGGGGTCAGCGTGGTAGCTAAGATTAACCTTGCTGGTTTTCGGAGAGCTTTGGAGATGCAAGTCCACTTAAATAGTTTCAGATCTAGAGCTGTGTCCCAACCCAGCCAGGGTGTAAACCCGTGAAGGCCGAACTGAAATGAGACTGCTCTACGGTGGGTTTCCTGTTTGCGTCACAGCACCGCTGTTCCCGCCCTCGCCGCTGCGTCACGAAACACCGCTCCTGTCAAGCTCTTTTAAAGTTCTTTAAAGAAACTTTGATTTTAATCTTTTATTTTTTCCTTTATTGGAGCTGGAGATGCTTCTCTCTGTCGGCTCTTTGCTCCCCAAAACTGTTTCTCAGTTTAAACCCAATACTCACATTTAAAGTGTCTCCTCAGCCGCTGTTCGCTCCTCTGCTGACACCGCCTTGTTCTCGAATCCTCGCCGATGCGCAGTGAACCTCGGGATACGTTGGCTGGTGAAGGATCCACCTGTCTGATCCTTCATTGCCATGGAAAAGAAGGACACATCTCTCGGCCACATATAAAGGAGCCTTCGAAATGGGACAGTCTAGTCGCCTCCGAAGGACGCAGCCCCTGAATTGGGACACAGCTTATATCTGATTTCCTAAGATGGCGCTACAGCATAAGCTCAAAGCTCAAACTCATGGCTAACTACATTCGCTTGCTGGTCCGACAACATTAACGTTAACCACTCATCTAATTAGCACTTTATATGCTGCTGAATTTCAGCTGCACAGTTTACAACGTGTCCTACGCAAATAATTATCTTTCCAGCCGACGTAGTGCACAGAGTTAGCGACTGTACAAAAGTCTTTGCTGCTAATGCCAGATTGAAGAACTGAATGGTGAAAGAACTTTATCAGAAATAGCTTGTGTGCATTTTGAATGAAAAAAATGCCTGATTTTTTTATTTATTTTTTTTTTAAATTTTTAAAATTTTTACCCGATTTTCTCCCCAATTTAGTCGTCTCCAATTCCACCCGCTAGTTAGGACTCCCCCAATCACATGATGCTATCAACGCTAGGAGGGTGAAGGCTACACAGGCTTCCTCCGAGACCTGTGAAGCCAACCACCGCTTCTTTTTGAGCAACGTCATTGGACAGCCGAACGCGCTCGGAGGAAAGCGCCAACCGCCAGATCTGCTACGTCAGCTAACAGACGCCTGCGCTGACTAGCATCGCGCTGAGTGGTGGGGGAGAAGGGGGGGCCATCCCACCCACCCAGAGAGAGCGAGGCCAATTGTGCTCTCTCGGACTCCCGGCTACGGACGGCTGTAGCATCACCAGGGATCGAACTCGCGATCTCCTGATGAGGGACAACACTTAGACGGTTGCGCCACTCGGGAGCCCAAAATGCCTGATTTTTAAAATTAGAGTTATGATTATATTATCCAAAACTAGTTCACGCATTGGAACAGTCGTCTAGGCACCAGAGTTTCATCCTGGCATTTGAATTTGGATTGATTTGGATTCATCTGTTGAAATTCTATGACCTGAGGTGGTTATATTATACATTATGCTGATGTATGTGCTGAGCCAGTTCATTTAACACTATGTTTAAGTGAAAAAATACTGAGATAATTACAGCCTGCTGCACAGTGACCGAGCTCCACTCTTACAATATATCAGAGAGAGAGAGACAGAGAGGGAGAGGAAGTCCTGTTGTTTATGTTCAGTCAGGGCCACCTGGGAGACACTTACACACAGATAAACCTGGAGGTGAGGAGAGAGAGAGAGAGATAAAAGGTGTAGAAGCAAGGGATGCTATGCAGAATGATAATGAGAGAGAGAGAGAGAGAGAGAGAGAGGGGGTTGGTGGAAAGTTGTCAAGAATTCCAAACAAGCCACAGGGAATTCACCCACAGTGCAGAAATCCAGTTCAGACACTTCCTGAATCTGTAGAGTCGCCCTTTCCATTCCATCTTATCACGAGATCATACGAGACTCACATCCGGAGTTATGAGCCTATGAAGAGGGGCTGAGATACACGCCATCTGCCTCTCACCATGTGGAACTGGTGGATTGGTGTGTCCATCTACATTCTGTGTGAAACTGACCAATGGACACTCAGGAAATCACTAAGGACTGACCATCACGCCGGACACCCTTCATTCTTCATTCAGTCCACATCGGAGACTCATGTGAAACGGCATTAGATATGAAACATTTGAGGATCATGATATATGAAGAGCCTTTAAAGGAGAGTTTAAGAAGAGAAGAACAGATCGAGAAAACTCCAGAAAGTTCATAGTGAGTCTGTGCTGCAGCAACAGCCTCTACTCTTCTAGGAAGGCTCTACACTAGATGTTGGAACATTGCTGTGAGGATTTGATTGAGCATTAGTGAGGTCAGGTACTGATGTTGGATGGTCACTCCAGCTCATCCCAAATGTACTGGATGGAGCCCCATCACTCCAGAGAACACAGTTCCACTGCTCCACAGCCCAATGCTGGGGGGGCTTTATACCCCTCTAGCCCACGCTGGGCACTGGACATGGAGACCTTAGGCTGCTCCAGAGCGTCTCATTCTATTGGTCAGTGTTTTTTATGATAAGAAGGGCCGTCTGGATGCTTTCGGACTTGTTTTTGAACTATAAAAAAGTGTTCTGATGTGAAGCGTCAGGTGATAATAGTGTCTAAGTGTTTATTGTGGGTAGAGTGAAGGGCGTCTCCTTTGGTGGACACGTCTCTCCGTCCTCGCATCTCCTCCTGAACTCCTCCTCGCGTCCTCAGTGGGAGGAGCTAAGCGAAGGAAATGAAGAATAATTAAAGATATGAGATCCATGGTGGCTCATCACTCCAGTATCCCAGAGTGCCGTGGGCTTTAGCCTTAGCTCTAGCTGGGTGATAAGAAGCCAGAAGGTTTAGTCCTTGAGGTTTGTTATTCAGTAACTACAGGGACTTCAGTGCAAACTGGCTGAGCTCTTCTTCGATTGTAGAAGTGTGTAATAGAACTCTGACCATGTAAGGGAACAGTGGAGGTTGTGTGTTATCATGAAGGCGTGTACAGTAAATCATCACAGCCGCGATGTTGTTCACGATAAGGCTCGACCTCCAGCGCCCTACGGCTTTATTACACTGTTCTTTGTCAAGCTGAGGCCCAGCCATTGTGCTACGCTGCTAAGCGACGGTGCGTCAGTCCTTCTTTCCTTACAGTTCCCACATTTACGCCTGTAGCTGAGATGTAGATAGACTGGCCGATCTGTAGAGGTCTAATTTTAGTGTCGCTGCAGATACGGGTCACTGTGCTGGCCGACAGATCTCCAGGAGCTGAGGTTGAGCAGTATTGGCGAGACTTCATGGAAAGTCTCCTGTGGGTTTTGACCCAGGCTCAGTAATAATGACCGTGTTTGTGGATGTCATCTCCACAGGAGTGGACTAAGCCTTGGTTTAGCTTTTCAGCGCTAACGTTAGGTCTGCTCTCTCCTACAGCGAGCGTTCAGAAGGACCTTTGTTATATTTGACACAGTTACATTCAGTAGGTTTTCAAAGCATTTGGGTTCAGATTTGGGTTACAGGGTCCCAACTGTACTCACTAATGCTATACAGATCACTGAGCTGGTTCAGAGTCACAGCTGAAACACATTTAACTGATTTTGGACTAAAACCCTTGTGCTCTGAGTGACCCTACATCTTAATTATGTTTATTTTATTAAAACGAACTAATTTTGTCACTACTGAAACAATCATAACGTAAATGTACCAAATGTTTCAGCAGTGACTGTTTTAGTAGTGTCTGTTTCAGCAGTGACTGCCTCAGTAGTGACTGTTTCAGTAGTGACTGTTTCAGTAGTGACTGTGTCAGTAGTGTCTGTCTCAGTAGTGTCTGTTTCAGTAGTGTGTCTCAGTAGTGTCTGTTTTAGTAGTGTCTGTTTTAGTAGTGACTGTCTCAGTAGTGACTGTCTCAGTAGTGACTGTCACAGTAGTGACTGTCTCAGTAGTGACTGTTTCAGTAGTGATTTTCAGTAGTGTCTGTCTCAGTAGTGACTGTCAGTAGTGACTGTCCAGTAGTGACTGTCTCAGTAGTGACTGTTTCAGTAGTGATTTTCAGTAGTGTCTGTCTCAGTAGTGACTGTCAGTAGTGACTGTCAGTAGTGACTGTTTCAGTAGTGTCTGTCTCAGTAGTGACTGTCAGTAGTGACTGTCAGTAGTGACTGTCTCAGTAGTGACCTGTCTCAGTACTGACTGTTTCAGTATTGACTGTTTCAGTAGTGACAATTTTAGCTCATTCTGAGCTCAGAAACTCAGCAGTTCATGACCAGCAAACACAGCTTTGAACAGCTGTTCACACAGAAAATCATATTTTACATTAAAACACTACCAAATTGTTCAGCCCTACTTCAAATCATAACACAGATTATTTGAGTAATATCAGCATATAGAGCTACTGTGTTTCCTACCACTGTGTAAAAGATGCACGAGGCTCTGTTTTTGTGTTCAGAGTGCAGGTTGGTGCTGTTATTGACTTGTTCCTATTCATTTGTTTTCTTTTTCAAAAAGGACATTTGAGGCACAAACTGAATAAAAATATCTACATTTTTGGCTCTATTAGCTCATGTTCTTTATAAATCACGTAGACACAATGATAGCATTCAGAACTCACGTTATTAGCAGACAACAGCAGATCAAACGGCAGGAAAACCTCCGTATTGTACAGTATTGTAGTAAAGTGTTCTATATAGAACCATGAGCACTCAAAGAACCTTTTGCATGATTAAATGGTTCTTTGCATGGTGAAATCGTTCTTCAGATTGATGGGAAATGTTCTGTATATGGTTCTATAGAACACCAAAAAGGATTTTTCCTATTGTTACAGGCTTGACATTGTGCCAGTAGCAGAACCCCTTTGGTGCTATATAGAGCCCATTTCAAAGAGGTTCTATATAGAACCATAAATAACACATTCTCCATCAATCTGAAGAGCCATTTCACCCATGCAGAGAACCACCGAATCATGTGAATTGTTCTTTAACTGTTCCTGGTTTTGCACAGAAGCACTTTCTTTACTAAAGAACCCTTAAAGAACCATCTTTTGAAGAGTGTAGCGTTTAGCGGTGCTGAGTTTGCAGTAACGCACGTGCAGAGCGCTGCCGACTCTCCCGGCGTGAATCCATATCCTACCTGAAAGAATGATGGTAATTACAGGCCTGAGGAGGCTGGACTTATGGAGCTTCTCAGTGCAGTCAGACAGAATCTACAGCAGACAAATCAGATCAAACACACCGTCAGACTCAACACAGGCCTGATTTAGAATAACGCATCGTGGCACGGCGCGTTTTAGGAGGCTGTCGAAGAGCTCTGGTCCAACATCACTGTGAGGACGGAAACAACGACGTGAGAGAGAGAAATGTGTGGAAGGAAAGCAGAGAGAGAGAGAGAGATGGGTCGACAGATGTGTGGGGAAATTGCTGACAGATGCTACACATACTGAAGCGAACGCACAGCTGTACTAAATGTACTAAGTATACTCAGTAATTACATCACTATACAGTAATTACACAGTTCTGAGTACTCCGTCACCACATCACTAAGTATGCTCAAGTATCAATCTGAGTACACTCACTGTGTTGTGCTAAGTATACTCTAATTACATCATACTCACTTGGAATACTCAGTTATTACATCACTAAGTACGTTTAAGTATTACTATAAGTAATTATATTCAGTAATGACATCATACTGACTACAGTAATTCCATGGTATACATCGCTAAGTATACTAAAGTATTGTTCTGAGTATACTCAGTGTGCTTTTCTAAGTAAACTGAGTAATCATGCTCAGTAACTACGTCTAAAGCTCTACTGCAGCTGGATTAGTTTAATCTGAGGAGGTGCTGTAATCTGAGAGATTTTAATCCCGTATGAATCGATCATGTCTAGTTTTTACAGTCTGATGAGTAATAATTCAGGAGTGAATCACCTTCTATAATTCTCCAAAGTCAGAGCTCCTCAGTATCAGCCGTGCTGCTCCAGTCCACATCTCAGTACCGCTATAACAAAGCCAGCTAATAGAAAACGGCACCTTTTTTCTTTTTTGCGAGCTGAAGACGAGACTGGCAGCTGCGATGGAGCGTGACTTGACCCAGTTCCTTAATCCTCAAGTTCATGACAAGAATACTGAAATCCACAGCACTTTAGTGATGGCTGGATTACAAGGAGAAGGAAAATGAAATATCTCGCTAGTTTCTCTCGCAAAACAACGCGCTTTCTGTCTTGTTGGTCAGCATTTGGAAAGCTTTACTTTCGCTGCACTTCAACCGGTGCATACGCTATGATTACGCACCATCATTTCGACGAAACGCTGACGTAAACATCCACATGATGGTGTTTGAATCCAGGTTGTTTGGGGTATTTTGGGGAAATGATACAGATCCTTTATCCTGTAAGAATCGGTCAGTCAAATCACACACAGATTTCATTAACGAACCTCCTCTGATAAAACTGATCCAGCTCCGCTCGGGCTTTACTCACTACACAGCACTTCCGCAGTCCTGAGTAAACTCACCTGGAATACTCAGCTACTACATCTTTAGTGTTATTCTGAGTGAACTCAACAAGTACCTTTAGTAATTGAAGTATTCTGAGTGAACTCAGTAAGCATATTTCAATAATTCCATTGTTCTGAATATTTTCAGTGTGTATAGTTAGTAATTGGATCATTCTGAAGATACTCAGAGAACACTTAGTAATTACATCAAATACTATACTCAGTAAGTATCGTTCAGTAATTAGCAGGAGCTTCTTTGTTTGATATGTCCTGATCTTCTCGGTGTGCTTAGGGTCGTTATCTTTCTTGTTCAATTAATTTCTTTCCAATCAAATGTTTTTCTATGGAGGCCCAGAAGTGGTGAGCACCAGACACTATGTGGTGAACTCTAAATACTGTTTGGTGAGCACTATCAGGTGCGCACAAGATACACATAGCATCTGGTTTACACCTAATAGTGTCTGGTGCTCACCTGATAGTATCTATTGTGCACCTGACAGTATCTGGTGCTCACCATGTAGTATCAGGTGCTCACCACATAGTATCTGATGCACACCTGATGGTATCTATTGTGCACCTGATAGTATCTGGTGCTCACCACATAGTATCTGGTGCCCACCTGATAGTATCTATTATGTCCCTGATAGTATCTGGTGCTCATTTGATAGTATCTGGTGCTCATTTGATAGTATCTGGTGCTCACCACGTAGTATCTGGTGCTCACCATGTAGTATCTGATGCACACCTGATTGTATCTATTGTGCACCTGACAGTATCAGGTGCTCACCACATAGTATCTGATGCGCACCTGATGGTATCTATTGTGCACCTGATAGTATCTGGTGCTCACCACATAGTATCTGGTGCTCACCACATAGTATCTGGTGCCCACCTGATAGTATCTGGTGCTCACCACATAGTATCTGGTGCCCACCTGATAGTATCTATCATGTCCCTGAGAGTATCTGGTGCTCATTTGATAGTATCTGGTGCTCACCATGTAGTATCTGGTGCCCACCTGATAGTATCTATTATGTCCCTGATAGTATCTGGTGCTCACTTGATAGTATCTGGTGCTCACCACATAGCATCAGGTGCTCACCTCATGGTATCTGGTATCCCTACAGAGGCTGTGGATTGTTCTGAGGGTCTTGTATGACGTATTACAATGTAGTTTGTACTTATCAGCTTTCATGACGCCTTCAATCAAAACCTGATTGTTGTTCTGCATCACCAAACTCTCACTGACTCTCCACCATGTTTGACCGATGCTTCAAAGAGTTTTCATTCTGCCTTCTGTTACTTCTAAACATCTCACATTCAGACCCATCAGTCCACCTCACTCCACATCTCAGCTGCCCTGTTTCAGTCTTCTAGGTCAGCTTCTCAGTGAGGTTCTTCTTGATCAGCTACACATCCTTTCAGACCCATAGCGCTGAGTCGTCTTCTCACAGTGGAAGGATGGACAGAAACACCTGTGGATGTTTTCAGATCTGATCAGCTTGATTTTCTCCTCTCTCTCAGAGATGAAAGCTTTAAGTGCTGTTTATCTGATGGGGGCAGTTTTGGGGTCGACCAGCTCTTCCAGGTGGTTGTTAGGAGCCTCATTTTCTCTGTAGCTGCAGATGGATTATCTTTCTCTCCAATCTCCTCTCAAATATCTCCTGAAAAACGAATAACTTTGTACTTAATGGCCGTTTTGAGTGGGAAAGAAAGAAGTGAAGGGTGGTCTCTGACTTTTGCACAGTGCTGTATTTCTGAATATGCTAGATTTCAGTGTGTAATGGGCTTTAGAGATTGCAGGCTGGATTGAGTCTCTGGTATCGCTGAGGTCAGACAGGTGAACTGGACAGGTAATGGCTCTCCGAGACGTCGCCTTTATCCATATTGGATGGAATGTAATGTGTTGGCTATGGTGGAGACCAATTACCATTCCTGCTGCTACACCTGCTCCACACCTGATTACTTTCTAATCTCACTCACGACACACACTCTGAACTGTCCATTTCCATCCCCACACACACACACACACACACACACACACACACACACACACACACACACACACTCTCTCTCTCTCTCTCTGAGGGTGATTGTCTGTCCTCGTTCTCTCACTTTCTCATGCTAATTCCCGCAGTATAAGTGTAATGAGGAGATTTCAGTTTTTTAAGAGGATTGGGACATAATGCTGCTACCGAGTTAATCTCAGCCCTGTGTATGTGGTGGGGGGGGTGGGGGGGGGGGGGGGGGGGTACGGGGGGTTGTCAGGGACAGCTGAAGAAACAGACACAGTTCATTTTCTAATCTTTTTTCCATTCTTTCAGTCCCTCAGGTCTGAGAAACAACAGCCTGAAATCTCTTATCAGACTAACACACTGAACTTTTGACCCCTGGAGTCTAGAAGGTTGACCCCTTCTTTAACCCTCTGGGGTCCATGAAGTTGCAAACATGTCAAATTCTCTGTCTCTATATCTGTGTCTGTGTCTTTGTGATGATCCAACTCAGAAATCCAGTTCAAACACTTCCTGAATCTGTAGAGTCGCCCTTTCCATTCCATCTTATCTCGAGATCATACGAGACTCACATCCGGAGTTATGAGCCTATGAAGAGGGGCTGAGATACACGTCATCTGCCTCTCACCGTGTGGAACTGGTGGATTGGTGTGTCTGTCTACATTCTGTGTGAAACTGACCGATGGACACTCAGGAAATCACTAAGGACTGACCATCACGCCGGAAACCCTTCATTCTTCATTCAGTCC
The DNA here is from genome assembly GCF_904425465.1 of Colossoma macropomum. Taxonomy (NCBI): domain Eukaryota; kingdom Metazoa; phylum Chordata; class Actinopteri; order Characiformes; family Serrasalmidae; genus Colossoma; species Colossoma macropomum. The sequence continues at coordinate 999,659 of NW_023495965.1, read as the reverse complement.
ACATCGGAGACTCATGTGAAACGGCGTGCAGAGAGTTTACAGCTGCTGAAGCTGCTGCAGCGGTTTTGGAAAGTAGTGATGAAGATAACGGAGCATTTAGATATGAAACATATGAGGATCATGAAATATGAAGAGCCTTTAGAGGAGAGTTTAAGAGGAGATGAACAGATCGAATGTGAGAGACCTGCACGCCACTGTGTATGTGTTGAATCTGTAAACAAGCCTGGAATTTTGTCCAGAACACAAACAAGGCCCAGAATCATTCAGCATGACCGAATCAGAATTCTCTTGATACTCAACTGTAGCCCCACAAAATTCTGTCTCAATTTGACCTTGAATAGAAAAAGTTCTGACTGAATCTGACTGTAGTCCGACAGAATTCCACCTGAATCCAACTATAGCCAAACAAGGTTTTATCCCAATCCGACTTTAGCTCGACAAATCCCATCTAAATCTGACAGTAACTTGACAGAATTCCATCTGAATCTGACTGTAGCCTGACAAATTTCCATCTGATTCAGACTGTTGCCCAAAGTTTTATCCTAATCTGATTTCAGATTGACAAAATTCCATCCGAATCTGAGTGTAGCTCAGCAAAGTTTAATCCCAATCTGACTTTAACTCAACGAAATTCCATCTGAATCTGATTGTAATTCGACAGAATTCCATCTGAATCTTCAGATTCTATCTGACTATAGCCCTGCAAAATCTTTTCCCAATCTGACTTTAGCTTGACAAATTCCATCCAAATCTGATTGTAACTTGACAAATTGCATCTGAATCTGACTGTAGCCCAACAGAATTCCATCTGATTCAGACTGTAGCCCAACAGAATTCCATCTGAATCTGACTGTAGCCCAACAGAATTCCATCTGAATCTGACTGTAGCCCAACAGAATTCCATCTGATTCAGACTGTAGCCCAACAGAATTCCATCTGAATCTGACTGTAGCCCAACAGAATTCCATCTGATTCAGACTGTAGCCCAACAGTTTTTTCCTAATCTGATTCCAGCTTGACAAAATTCCATCCGAATCTGAGTGTAGCTCAACAAAGTTTTATCCTAATTTGACTTTAACTCGTCAAAATTCCATCTGAATGTAGCCACACGTAATTCTTTAACGGGCAAAAAAGTGCTGTGGTTCAGGTTTTGTAATCTCACTGTTTTCTCTCTCTCTCTCTCTCTCTCTCTCTCTCTCTCTCTCTCTCTGTCTCTCTCTCTGTCTCTCTCTCTCTCTCTGTCTCTCTCCATTCTCCTGTGCAGTTTTCTGACCTGCTCTGGTCCTGTCCAGTCCACCCTGACCTCTGTTTGTCCTTGCTCTCCTCCTCATTCCTCCACCGCAGGCCAAAGGCAGGGATTATTTTGATGGAGCGGGTCTTGCGGCCGTGTGATTTGTTCCTAAGCAACAGTGCCCATGTGTGTATGTGTTTTGATTTAAATTAGCCGGAGTCGGTCAGACGGTCAGTTAGAGGATCAGAATTAATGAACATGTCCAGCATTGCACCGCTCTACCACAGTCATTAAACCAGCTGGTCAGACCTCAGCCCATTAAAACTGACCACTCGGCGAAGGGGAGGCTGTTTACTCTCTGCAGGATTTTGTAAGATGTTTTAATGGTTATTAAGGTTAAGGAGAGAGTATACAGCAGCACAGACCCACAGGAGGAACACAGGATGTACTGAGACTTTAGATTCAGTTTCAGGCCTGATTATAGATTTCAGACTCAGTTTATATCACAATACCTACATTTAGAGTCGGTTATTCATTCAGCCTAATGAGAAACTGTAGAACAGACTCAGTTTATATCACAATACCTACATTTAGAGTCGGCTATTCATTCAGCCTAATGAGAAACTGTAGAACAGACTCAGTTCATATCACAATACCTACATTTAGAGTCAGTTGTTATTCATTCAGCCTAATGAGATCAGGTGGTAAATGAGGCCCAATGGTTCAACATAGAACCCATAAAGAACCATTTGCATGCTAAAAGCGTTCTCTGCATGGTGAAATTGTTCTTCTGATTGATGAAGAATGTTTGTATACAGTTTTATATAACATCAAAAAGGGTTCATCCGTTGTTACAATGTCAAGCTAGTATACGGAGGAGGAGTCCGTTTTGGTGCTGTATAGAACCATAGAACTAACCTAGAACCATCTCCATCAATCTGAAGAACGCTTTATGCATGCTAATGGTTCTGTGAGTGTTCACGGTTCTGTACTGAATTGTCGTCTTTACTAAATTGGTGGAATTCTTAAACATGGTTCTTTGAAATATGTCCGGATGGGTTCTGGCGCAGGTTCTCTGGGCTGGGTCAGGATATCTGGTGTGGGTGTAGCTCCAGTGAGGGAGGAAGAGGATGAGGAGACATGTTGGTGGTAGTTGGCCCGAGCGCTGCTGGTTTATCTGTGGAAGGTTTTTCGGTCTCTCTGTGTCTTCAGAGCTGGTCAGCATATGGTCTACTGCTCTTTCACACTCACAGAGGCGTGCCAGCCATCTTTTGGATGGAGAATAAAGTGAGAGTAAAGCGGCGGGAAAGATGGCACACCAGTCACGACTGCAGGAAGGAAAAGCGAGAGAGTGTGTGTGTGTGTGTGTGTGTGTGTGTGTGTGTGTGTGTGTGTGTGTGTGTGTGTGTGTGTGGAGGCGAGAGATTTGAAGATATTTGCATACACACACGAAAAATGGAAGATAAGGAAACAGAGCAGCTCTCTGAAGAGCTGAGAGACTTTAAACTGTCATAGGATGCTGACTTGGCCACAAGCTCACATTTCTTTCCTGCTAGATCTGCTCCTGGCAACTGTACGTGCTGTTATTGTGAAATGGAAGCATTTAGGAGCGACTTCTTTCCTTTGTTGCGTCACTCACTGCTGAGTTCCAAACTCCCTCAGGAAGCAACATCAGCACAAGAACTGAGTGTCAGTATCTTCATGAAATGGGTTTCCATGGCTGAGCAGCTGCACACAAGCCTAAGATCACTATGCTCAATGCCAAGCGTCGGCTGGAGGGGTGTAAAGCAGTGGAACCGTGTTCTGAGTGACGAATCAGCTTCTCTATCTGTCAGTCTGATGGACGAGTCTGGGTTTGGCGAATGCCAGGAGAACGTTACCTGCCTGACTGCACTGTGCCAGCTGTAGAGTTTGGTGGAGGAGGGATGATGATATGGGGCTGTTTTTCAGGGGTTGGTCTAGAACCCTTAGTTCCAGTGGGGGAATCTTAATGCTTCAGCACCAAGACATTCTGGACAATTGTACACTTCCAACTTTGGGGAACGGTTTGGTGAAGAGCCTTTCCTGTTCCAGCATGACTGAGACCCAGTGACCAAAGCAGCTCCATAAAGTCATGGAGTGACCAGTTTGGTGTGGAGGAACTCCAGTGGCCCTCACAGAGCCATGACTTCAACCCCACTGAACAGCTTTGGGATGGTCTAGAATGGAGATTGTGAGTCAGGCCCTCTTGTCCAACATCAGTGTCTGACCTCACAAATGCTCTTCTGGATGAATGGACACAAATTCCCACAGACTCTCCAACATCTTGTAGAAGCTTCCCAGAAGAGTGGAAGCTGTTAGAGCTGCAAAGGGGGACCAACTCCATATTAATGCCTATGGGTTTAGAATGGGACGTCCAACAAGCTCATACAGGTGTGATAATCAGGTGTCTTGGACTACATAATTATAAAGCGCCTATAATACATATTCGCACTTATCCAGACATAATAAACATTAAAATGCCGTCATTAACACAAAATGTGCAGAAGTATGTCTCGGTAGAGGGCGTGTAAACTTATTTACACTCAGAATATCAACAACAACATAGAAGCCAAACCTTTGCATTCAATTTCTGTAATAAAGCCATAAAGTTAAACACAACAGCTTTGAGAAGCTGCTCAACATGAATGTTTTGGTTTCTTTATAACCTCCATGTTTCTCAGAAGGCTGATGGAAATACTGACTGATTAGCATCATTTTTTGTCGACTCTTCAGTTTTCCGCTTAATTTAATTGGACGGCTTCTTGGCTGGTGAGAAACGTTCAGTTCAAACGCAGAAACGTAAACGCTTACAAACAGATACACGTTAAAACATCACAGAGAGACGGATCTGCATTTCAAACCAGCAGCGGTACATCTACATACACATTTACATACACATTAACATACATATGGAGAACAGATGATAAGACTAACACAGACTCATCTGCATTTCAGCATAGACGATGTAAATAAAGTGATAAAATAGTGGTAAATATCGTAGAGGTGAGAGCGGGACTCAAAGAAGCACTCTAAAAAGGATTTTGGTCGTCATCTCCTATCGCCATAGCAACGCCGTACGTGAATTCAGTCAGATGTTCCTCCAGATTCACCCTGAGACTGTTTTTATACCATAACAGTTACTTTATCATCCTGAGTGTTTGTGATCAGTGATCTGTACAGAATTCGCTCCTGTATTATTGTAAGTGTGTGTATTATAGCAGCGCTTAGAAGCAGATAAACAGCTCACAGTGAGAGCCAGACAGGCTACAGTACAGCCTCCACACGGGGGGGTTAGTCTAACACACTGCTACAGCTCAGACCCCCAAAGTAAACAATCAGAACTACATATAATGTCCCCCATTTACATTCATACAGATCAGATTCAGAAACATACCATAGATTTAAACGAAAATATTTCATTATGTATTTTTATCATGATGATATTTGCTGTTTTACTTTTGAGCCTCTTTTATTTTTTCTGATGATTTTTTTATGGATTGAGGCTGTGAAGCTCATCTGGTTCAAACATCAAAGCCATATTGAATTAATTGGGTTCGCATCATTTCATGAGACATTTTGGTGACAATTACAGCTCAGTCTGTTACTGTTCACCCTGCCTATGGGGTTGATGAGAGAGAGAGAGAGAGTGTATGAGACAGAGAGAGAGAGAGAGAGAGAGAGAGAGAGAGAGAGTGTATGAGACAGAGAGAGAGAGAGAGAGTGAGTGTAACCCATCTGATGAAGGTTCTCTTATCTGCTGGGTTCTGACGGGCCGAGTTCAATAGAAACTGAAGAAAAAAGGCCTGAAAGAATTAAAGGCGGAACAGAGAATGAAAGGCAGATGAGTATCAGTGTGACACACGTTGTCTTTTCCTCTCTCCTCTCTCCTCTCTCGCTCTATCGCTCTTTGTCTCTGCCTCTATCCCACCATTTCCCTAAAAGTGTTAGCTTCCTGCACCTGTCACTGTGAGATCCTGTTCAAAGATCAGCCTTAAGCTTTGTGTGAGGAGAAAGCCAGTGCTAGCTTACCTTAGTGCACCTGGGCACACCTGAGTTTACACTTGAGTGCACCTGAGTGTGCCAAAGTACAAACCTGACCACATCTGGGCACAATTGAATGTACACTTGAGCACACCTGACCACACTTGAGTGCATCTGACCACACCTGGGCACACCTGAGCAAATCTGGGCACAATTGAATGCATCTGAACATAACTGGGCGCACCTGGGCAAATCTGGGCACACCTGGGTTTACACTTTAACACACCTGAGTGTGCCAAAGTACAAACCTGACCACATCTGGGCACAATTGAATGTACACTTGAGCACCCCTGACCACACTTGAGTGCATCTGACCACACCTGGGCACACCTGAGCAAATCTGGGCACAATTGAATGCATCTGAACATAACTGGGTGCACCTGGGCAAATCTGGGCACACCTGGGTTTACACTTTAACACACCTGAGTGTGCCAAAGTGCAAACCTGACCACATCTGGGCACACCTGAGCACACCTGAGTGCATCTGGCCACACATGGGCACACATGAGCAAATCTGGGCACACCTGAACACATGCTTGAGGGAACCTCAGCACACCTGGGTGTACTTAATGACAAATCTGACCACAGTTGGGCACACCTGAGCACATCTAAGCAAACCTGAGCAAACTTGAGCATACCTTAGAATACCTGAGCAACCCTGGGTACACCTGAGCACACCAGAGTGCCCCTGACTGTCTAACTGCTATTGCTGTATCATTGGTGAGCCTTGTCTTTAAGCTGTGTTTACATTATGACGGTAGACGGATGAAGGCAAACCAAAGACTGAAAATTCTGCCAGAATAGAATAGTAGAGTTCAGTTTTACCAATAATTGTACCAACTACCACCGTTGATTGCGCACCATCGCAGCATTAGTACTCCAGTTATTATTGTCATTTTTCTGAGCATTTGATTTATAGAGAACAGTTATTTAAACGTAACTATGTAATTACCACACGTTACAGAACATCATTTACGTTTGATTTCCATCGTCACACGTTCCCCAAACCGCGTGTCTGATACTGTAAACTCTGGTTAGAGTTGTTGGCTGTTGTTGTTTGATGTTCTTCTTCAGGCACTGCTGTAATCTTGCGTGCCGGTTGCAGCAGATCATGTGTGGTGTTTGAAGCCGTTGCGGTTCCTCTGGAGTTCCTGAAGGCCGGTCGGTCTCTCAGCTGCAGATGATGAAACTTAAATGCCGTCTCCACCTCCTGACCAGCAAGACGTTCACGTTTGATGTCCTGCAGAGCGGAGGCCTCGGCCTGCTGATGAAACTCTGGAGCTCAAACTGCAGGCGTGATGCACAGTCTCTGGAAGCTCCTTCAGTTACGCTACACAAGAGGCTTCTTAGAAACGTCAGGGGTTTTCACACATGTCAGGGTCACTGCTAGGTTGAGAGAGGATCGTTAACTCAAAGTAGATCCAGACAAGAGCGTTTCTGTGGTCAGAAAGTGACCACTAATGAAGAGGATGGCTTACACCAGGGGTGTCCAGTCTTATCCACAAAGGGCCAGTGTGGCTCCAGTTTTTCAAACAAGGTGTAGCACAACTGATTCCATTTGTTTAACGAATTGGTCTCAGTCTTCAAACAATTGATCAGGTGTGCTGTTCAACTTTTAAGCTGTAGCTGAATCAAATGGAGCTCACTGAACTCACGCGAACTCTCGCGTTCTCCCGATACTAGGAGACGCAAATAAACAAAGGTGTTGTGGCTCGCTGCTGCTGTTTTGTCTGCCGTTTGCGCTGACGCAGTACAGAAGCAGCAGGTAAACATGTTTAAGTGAGACTCATTGATTTAAAATGTGGTCAGTTGGTATTTTTAGAGTTTTAAATGTTCATAAACTCCATCATACCTTAAACTCAGCTCATTGAAAAGCTTCGCTCCACACGTGAAACACATTTCACCATTCATCTTTGTTTACTTGCTGTATTTTCTTCTTTCGTGCTCTCAGTTTTCATTGGCTGTTGGAGTCGTTGACCAGTTTACACTAGATTGCACTCAAAAAATCAAACGTTTGATAAACTCTGACTGCTCTGAAACACTTCTTGTCAGAAGCTTCATAACTTCGGAATAGTTTAAGCCACAGGTGTGATACACATATCAGAACACTCAGCAGACCCGGCCCTCACTAGCCAGTGTGACTTCAGCATCAGTGAGTAATCCAGCTTGAAAAAGCACCCAAAATCCTGATACTTGATTTTAAGGCTGTATATTACAACAAAGGGATAAAACAGCAACATGATTCACACATCAGATCACCCATCAGACTCTGCCCTTACAATCCAGAGGGATTTTATCCACCTGTGACCGTCCATCAGCCAGAAATCCAGCTCCAAAGTCACCCAAAACCCACTCGCTACCGTCACATTAGCTCTTTACTAGATTTTAGACTTTATATTATAACAGAGTCTTTAAATAAAGGCGTGATTCTCCCATCAGAACACTCATGGTGATAAACATGCAACTCAAATTGAAATGAAAAAGTCTGTCTTGCTGTGTTTCAGAATTCTAACACTCAGCATGAATCCAAGAGGACAGAAAACCAAAAACAAACATGGCCGCCTTATGCTACTCAGTAGTAAGCAATAGAATGAACTACCATCAAAATGCTCACAGACGCTCTAGACCAACAGATCTGAAAAGGTATTAGCATATCTGCTATATTAGCATAGCATTTCTGTTAGCATCCATAGAAAAACACGAATCTCCATTTTTGTTGATTTTTATTTTTCTGCGTCATTTGAACGCAGCAGTTCTCCTTGATTTTGTGTGAAAATGTCATGATGATTGGACCAATAGAAATGCCCCGAAATCAATTAGAATAAAATCTCTTTACATTAACTCACATTTAAAGTTAAGGGTGTTTTTGTTCTCTCCTGTAAAGTTACCATTTTGGAGATACTTGGTTTTGTTTGAATGGCAACGATATACATGTCAAATAATGTCGTATCTGAGCAGCTCAGGGTCTCCTTAAAATAACAACATGGGCATATATGAGTATCAGTATCCCATTCAAATACTGACCAAAATACTGACCAAAATACGTAGAACTTGATTTATTGTTATGTAACATTTACATATAGACGTTTTTCATGTAGTGTTTACTGTCTTTCACCAGTGCTATCTTTGTTTATGCTTATGAATGCAGTTTATTGTTCATATTTATAAGTATGGAAGTACACAGCCATTCTGAGGAAGGGGTTATTGGTCCGGAGGCGTACGAGGTTCCAGCTGGTTCGGGGACTTTAATGTCCTTGAGCGGCTCCTTCAGCCGAGTTAATGTAAGTCACTTCGGGATCACGCATCAGCCAAGTGATTAAACGTGGATGCAGATTACAAAGCTGACATAAATTACGTCCAATCAGACGACAGCGAGGCCGATGAATAATTGATTGGCTGAATTAGCATTCGAATGAGGAAGCTACTCGTGCTGAATTGTGGCTCGGATCAGAAACGCTCGCTCCATGTAAATGTTTAGGAGGATTATGTAAATGTTTTGTGGATGTATATATACATGCGCCTCTGGAACGTTCGCCGGAACGAGGGAATGCTAATGACTGTTTATGGGGAGACGGACTCAAACTCAGGTAAAGTGATTCGCAAGAACTTTGTGGCATCAGTTTGCATGTCATTAGTCAATTAATGTAGGATGTAATTAGGATTTAATTCGGTTGTGATTAAAAGCAGCACTTTAGTGTTCAGTTTCTGGAGCTCCAGCTGTGAGAAGTTACAAAGAGATGTTCAGAGTCAAAGAGTTCGTATCTGATTGGCCGTGGAGTTTGAGAGAGATTCTGATTGGCCGTGGAGTTTGAGAGAGGTTCTGATCGGCTGTGGAGTTTGAGAGAGGTTCTGATTGGCCGTGGAGTTTGAGAGAGGTTCTGATTGGCTTTGGAGTTTGAGAAAGGTTCTGATTGGCTGTGGAGTTTGACAGAGGTTCTGATTGGCTGTGGAGTTTGACAGAGGTTCTGATTTGAGCATAGTGGATCTAATTGGTTGTAAAGTAAAGTGGATCACATTGGCTGTAGAGTTTAATAGAATGGATCTAATTGTTGTAGAGTAAATTAGAGTGGATCTGATTGGTTGTAGAGTTGAGTAGAGTGGATCTGATTGGTTGTGGATTTTGAGTAGAGTGGATCTAACTGGTTGTGGAGTTGAATAGAGTGGATCTGATTAGTTGTGGAGTTGAGCAGAGTGGATCTGATTGGTTGTGGAGTTGAGTAGAGTGTATCTGATTGGTTGTGGAGTTGAGCAGAGTGGATCTGATTGGTAGTAGAGTGGATCTGATTAGTTGTAGAGTTGAGTAGAGTGGATCTGATTGGTTATGGAGTTGAGAAGAATGGATCTGATTGGTTGTGGATCTTGAGTAGAGTGGATCTAACTGGTTGTGGAGTTGAGTAGAGTGGATCTAATTGGTTGTGGAGATGAGCAGAGTGGATCTGATTTGTTGTGGAGTTGAGTAGAGTGGATCTAATTGGTTGTGGAGATGAGCAGAGTGGATCCGATTGGTTGTGGAGTTGAGTAGAGTGGATCTAACTGGTTGTGGAGTTAAGTAGAGTGGATCTAATTGGTTGTGGAGATGAGCAGAGTGGATCTAACTGGTTGTGGAGTTAAGTAGAGTGGATCTAATTGGTTGTGGAGATGAGCAGAGTGGATCTAACTGGTTGTGGAGATGAGCAGAGTGGATCCGATTGGTTGTGGAGTTGAGTAGAGTGGAGGAGCTGGGCATCCTGAAAGCTCACAGCTTTCTCCACTGCGTCTGATTGGTCATCTAGAGTCAGATAAACATGACGTCATCTGTAGGCCAGGAGATGATTTTCTTCCTCAGCGTTCATCTGTCATTCATTCCTCTTTTTCCATCTGTTCTTCTTTTTTTCTGCCTCTGTTAAGCTGCTGCTGATTCTTTGACTTTTCTCTCCATTTCTTTACTCCTGTCATTAGATTCTCTTTCTCTCTGTCTTTTGCTGTATAGCTCTGACTCTCATACATGAACACATGCACGCTCTCTCTCTCTCTCTCTCTCTCTCTCTCTCTCTCTCTCTCTCTCTCTCTCTCGCCCTCTCTCTCGCTCTCTCTCTCTTTGAAGTGTAAATATCTCCAGCAGTAGTGCTGGCTAATGAAGCTGCTGGGCTGCCTTAATTAGAAGCAGCTTCGGTTCCCTTGACAAGCTGTAAGCTGAGAGAGAGAGAGAGAGAGAGAGAGAATAACAGAGAGGGAAAATTGGAAATCAGAATAACAGAGAAAGGCTGACAGAAATACAGAAGAAGAGCACAGATATTTTCTTAATAAATGGAACCATTTATTAACTGTTATCACCTCTTGTATAGAAAGCTATTAAAGCGATAGTTCAGCCAAAAAATCCCCCAGTTTACACCGAATGTAGTCCATCAGCCAAGACATGTTTGGTGTTTGCTTCATTACTCCACATTCAAAAGGCAGCGTTATATCCTACGGCAGGACATGGAGTCAGTGGACTCGTTTAGCCGAGGGTCGCTGGCTGATTTAGAAGCATTAACCCTTTAAAATCTCAGTCTTATTTCATACTAAGGCTCATTATACAGTAACTACAGGGACGTCAGTACAAACTGGCTGAGCTGTTCTTAGATTATAGAAGTGTGTAGTAAAACTGGCCTGTTAAGGGGTTAATCTTGTCGAAGGTGCAATAAGTGCTAGTTTCTTTATTTTGGCCGTATAGCGTGATGTGAGATGTGGAGTCAAGCTTCCCGTCCGTAACACCGGCCGTACAGATCCACTCTGCTTCTTCTTTAATGTACTTTGGTCAGTGAGTCTATTACAGACACTGAACACCTCCACATGCTTTGAGAGTGCTGTTAGCACCATGCTAACTGGTGGAGTGTAAGCTTACGTTACTTGTAGCTACATTAGCCTCGTAGCTCCAGCGCTAAAACCACAGAAGCAAACTTCAGACAGTAAACATGTCTTGGCTGATTGCCTTTATTTGAGTTAAGAGGAGGAAATTTTGGAGTTTTTGCTGAACTATCACTTTTAAGAAAAAACAAGAAGAACATGCAGTGCAGGACAGAATGACTGGTAGGGGGTAAGAGTAAAAGGCATGGCATATTCAAAAGACAGAGAGAGAGAGAGATGTAGAGCTCATAGAGAGGGAACACACAGAGAGAGAGAGAGAGAGAGAGAGAGGACGAATAGAGAAAAGTGAGAGAGGGATAGAGAGAGATTAGATCAGTGCTGTCCCTGCAGATGGGGATTGAAACTCCAGAGAAAGAGCGAGACAGACAGTCAGAGATCCAGAAATACATTTTGGAAGATGGTGTAAGCATCAAAAACAGCAGAAACAGAGATGGAGAGATGGAGGAGGATGGGAGGGAGGGGGAGGGGTGGGGCAGGGAGAGAGAATGATAAAGTGAGATTGAGGAAGACAACGGGCAGAAGACAGATAAAGATTTAGGGTTATAGGGTTACGCAACATGATCTGAAGTACACCCAACACATACGTGTGTGTGTGTGTGTGTGTGTGTGTGTGTGTATATATATATATATATATATGTATATATATATATATATATACACACACACACACACACACACACACACACATCTACACCGATCAGGCATAACATTCTGACCACCTCCTTGTTTCTACACTCATTGTCCATTTTATCAGCTCCACTTACTATATAGGTGCACTTTGTAGTTCTACAGTTACAGACTGTAGTCCATCTGTTTCTCTGATACTTTGTTAGCCCCCTTTTACCCTGTTCTTCAGTGGTCAGGACCCCCATGGACCCTCACAGAGCAGGTACTATTTGTGTGGTGGATCATTCTGCAGTAACACCGACGTGGTGGTGGTGTGTTAGTGTGTGTTGTGCTGGTCTGAGTGGATCAGACACAGCAGTGCTGCTGGAGTTTTTAAACACTGTGTCTTCGACAGCAGAACCAATCATCTCCATTTCAGCGAGGGGGCGGGGCATTTCCCAAACATTGAAGGCTTCGTGAGTTGGTGTTCAGTGAGAGGAGCTACAGCTCTCTGATCTGAGATACTCAGGTTAATGCAGTCACAGTTTGTGTTATTACACTATGTGGATTTACTAAATGTCGGTTTGAATATTTCTTACTGCTACGTCACGAAACTAAGAGCGCTTTCAGATCTACTGTGGTTGCTGCTGACCCACTGAACTTCCTTTTTAGTTCAGGAAACACTCCACCTGTATTCGCTGAAGAACTAACTCAACACCAGAGCACTGCACTGTCTGCACAGTCTGCCTGCTTTAGCAGTTCACTCTGTACAGACAAAACAAAACAATAGCGAAGATGTGTTGTAAAAGTATTGGGACACCCCTCCTAATCGTTTCAGCCACACCCATTGCTAACAGGTGGATAAAATCAAGCACATAGCCTTGCAGTCTCCATAGACAAACACTGGCAGTAGAATGTGGAGGCACTGTCATAGGATGCTCCCTCTGCCACAAGCTCAAATTTCCATCTTGCTAAATCTGCCCCTGTCAACTGTAAGTGCTATTATTGTGAAATGGAAGCATCCAGGAGCAACAACAGCTCAGCCCGAAGCGGTAGACCACCAAACTCACAGAGCGATGTCCATCCTCTGTTGAATCTCTCACTAAAGAGTTCCAAACTGCCTCTGGAAGCAACATCAGCAAAAGAACTGCACTTTAAGAGCTTCATGAAATGAGCTTCCATGGCTGAGCAGCTGCAAGATCACTATGCACAATGCAGAGCGTCGGCTGGAGGGGTGTAAAGCGCCACCACTGGACTCTGGAGCAGTGGAACCGTGTTCTGAGTGACGAATCAGCTTCTCTATCTGTCAGTCTGATGGACGAGTCTGGGTTTGGCGAATGCCAGGAGAACGTTACCTGCCTGACTGCACTGTGCCAGCTGTAGAGTTTGGTGGAGGAGGGATGATGATATGGGGCTGTTTTTCAGGGGTTGGTCTAGAACCCTTAGTTCCAGTGAAGGGGAATCCTAATGCTTCAGCACCAAGACATTTTGGACAGTTGTACACTTCCAACTTTGTGGGAACAGTTTGGGGAAGAACCTTTCCTGTTCCAGCATGACTGAGCCCCAGTGCACAAAGCAGCTCCATAAAGGCCTGACTGGGTGAGTTTGGTGTGGAAGAACTTGACTGGCCCTCACAGAGCCCTGACCTCAACCCCATCAAACACCTTTGGGATGAACTAGAACGGAGATTGTGAGCCAGACCCTCTCGTCCAACATCAGTGTCTGACCTCACTAATGCTCTTCTAGATGAATGGGCAGAAATTCCCACAGACTCTCCAACATCGTGTAGAAGCTTCCCAGAAGAGTGGAAGCTGTTAGAGCTGGAAAGGGGGACCAACTCCATATTAATGCCTATGGGTTTAGAATGGGAGTCATAAAAGCTCCTGTAGGGGTGATGTGGAGGTGTCCCAATACTTTTGTCCATATAGCGTGTAATATGTGATGTAAGTGGTGTAAAAACTGTCCGTCAGTCTGAGCCGTGCCTGGAGAGATGGAGGAGAAATGACAGTGTGCTCATCTCACCAGCACACAAACAGCACTGTACAGACCCGACACGCATAATCTGCCAATTACACCGACTGCCAGTCAAACGCTGCGCTCGCACAAACCCCCCTGATCACACGCCTCAAGCGCCGCACCAATAACACAGCGGTAAAGCTGAACGGAGACGGAGTGGAAATGACCCGTTTACAGAGCCTCAGTGGAGAACAGACGTCTACACTTTAAAGTGATACCTCAGCACTACAGCAAATGTACCCCCCACCGCCTGCCCAACCCCCCCCCTCCGAATCAATCACTCCAAACGTAGTCGATCAGTGAAGTGTCTGAAGTTTACTTTAGTTTTAGCGCTGGATGAAATTCAGGCATGAAGAGAACTGCTCCTGTTTTCAGCTACAGCAGTGATCTAAAGAACGTTAGCACATGCTAACAGTGCGTAAGTTCCCTCGTGAAAGAAAAAAGCTTTTAAGTGCACTTTTTAAAACCCAGTTCAGACACTTCCTGAATCTGTAGAGTCGCCGTTTCCATTCCATCTTATCACGAGATCATACGAGACTCACATCCGGAGTTATGAGCCTATGAAGAGGGGCTGAGATACACAAGCTGGTGGATTGGTGTGTCCGTCTACATTCGTGTGAAACTGACCAATGGACACTCAGGAAATCACTAAGGACTGACCATCATGCCGGAAACCCTTCGTTCTTCATTCAGTCCACATCGGAGACTCATGTGAAACGGCGTTCAGAGAGTTTACAGCTGCTGAAGCTGCTGCAGCGGTTTTGGAAAGTAGTGATGAAGATAACGGAGCATTTAGATATGAAACATATGAGGATCATGTGATATGAAGAGCCTTTAGAGGAGAGTTTAAGAAGCGATGAACTGATCGAGAGAGAATGACCTCAGACCACAGAGGGGTAAACATACTTTTAACACTTACAGCCTGAGGATAATATGGTGGTATCATTTTGGTATTTTGGTCAGTTATAAATATAATTATAAGGTGTTTACATTGGACAGAGACTCAGGCTTCCACTCTGCAGAATCTGCAGACACACCTCCAAAGTTCAGTCTTAGAAGCTGGTCTAGCATTTTCTGCTTCAGTGTCAGAATCCACAGAAAGATCACTGAGAACTCAGCACAGTTTGAGGCTGTTAGGCATGTGTTAGCATCATGCTAATTAGCAGGGTATAAGCTTTGAGTTTAGCCTCGCAGCTCCAGAGCTAAACCTACAGAAGGAAACGAGTCCTGACTGATCGACTGTATTCAGGGTTAGAAACTCTGACAGCTTTAAAGAAAAGAGAACGACGAGGAAACACTGTGTGGGAGCGATATCAGATACGGAGAACACAGACGGAACAGAGAGAGAGAGAGAGAGAGAGAGCAGCATAGATATAGAGATGGAGAGAGAGAGGGAGGAGGATAGAGAAGGAAATAGACAGAGAGGAGGATAGAGATGGAGAAGGAGAGACAGAGAGAGGACAGAGAGGATGAGGACATAGATATAGATAGATGGCTAGATAGATATATAGATAGACAGACAGACAGACAGACAGACAGACAGATAGATAGATAGATCGACAGATAGATAGATGGATAGACAGACAGACAGATATATAGAGAGACAGATGGACAGATAGATAGATAGATAGACAGACAGATCGACAGATAGATAGATGGACAGATAGATAGATGGATAGACAGACAGACAGACAGATAGATAGATAGATAGATAGATAGATAGAAAGACAGACAGACAGACAGACAGAACCACAAAATCAAACCCAGAAAGGTCTCCTTAGTGATCAGACGTGTGGTATCTGCTCTAATAATGCTGTCAGTGTTACTGTGTATTACAGCTGTGTGTCAGATCAGCTGACGGCCCTCAGCCGCTCTCCGCTCTCCCAGCCGGGTTGCCAGATTGAGTGTAAGCTATTCAGCTCATCAGCTGGACGAGAGTCAAACAGGCGAGGGGGGCGGTTTACAGTGTTTCCACAGACAGCGTCCTGCTCTGAGCTGCCCCACCAGAGTCGGACCGTCCTCAGTCGTCCGTCAGGACCTTCTCTCAGCAGAGCGCTCAGCGTTAGCGCTGCGCCTCATTAGCACTTTACACGTTTGCAGAACATCCTCCATCTGCTGCTGCTACAGAGCGGCTTTCACACCTTCCTGCAGAATCCAGAGCGGCTCTCGCTTTGATTAGCCTGTCCTGCTGAGTTAGACGCCCATCAAAACACTGATCTGTTAGCGCTGCTCGGTAATTGTTTACTGCAGAGCGCTGGTACAGCACTTTGTTCGTGTGCCGGAGGCGCAGGGTTTGGTGTAGCACGCTGTAGCAAATCAGTGGAACACTGATCTAGATTTCTTGGCAAAGAACTGTAACTGTCTTTCAGCAGCTACAAGCCCACGGTTTAGTGTAGCTTTCTTACCAGTTAGGTGTAGCCTTTTAACTAGTTAGGTGTAGCTTTTTAACCAATTAGGTGTAGCCTTTTAACCAGTTAGGTGTAGCCTTTTAACCAGTTAGGTGTAGCCTTTTAACCAGTTTGGTGTAGCCTTTTAACCAGTTAGGTGTAGCTTTTTAACCAGTTTGGTGCAGCCTTTTAACCAGTTTGGTGTAGCCTTTTAACCAGTTAGGTGTAGCCTTTTAACCAGTTAGGCGTAGCTTTTTAACCAGTTAGGTGTAGCCTTTTAACCAGTTTGGTGTAGCCTTTTAACCAGTTTGGTGTAGCTTTTTAACCAGTTTGGTGTAGCTTTTTAACCAGTTTGGTGTAGCCTTTTAACCAGTTAGGTGTAGCTTTTTAACCAGTTAGGTGTAGTTTTTAATGAGTTTGGTGTAGCCTTTTAACCAATTTAGCCAGTTTTTAGCGGTCGCTAGTGCATTGTTTATAGTTTTTAGCAGTTGCTAACACTGTTTTCAGCAGTTTTTAGCGGTCGCTAGTGCATTGTTTATAGTTAGTCTTTAGCAGTTGCTAATACTGTTTTTAGCAGTTTTTAGTGGCCGCTAGTGCATTGTTTATAGTTAGTTTTTAGCGGTTGCTAACACTGTTTTCAGCAGTTTTTAGTGGCCGCTAGTGCATTGTTTATAGTTAGTTTTTAGCGGTTGCTAACACTGTTTTTAGCAGTTTTTAGCGGTCGCTAGTGCATTGTTTATAGTTAGTTTTTAGCGGTTGCTAACACTGTTTTTAGCAGTTTTTAGCGGTTGCTAGTGCATTGTTTATAGTTAGTTTTTGCTAACACTGTTTTTAGCAGTTTTTAGCGGTTGCTAGTGCATTGTTTATAGTTAGTTTTTAGCGGTTGCTAACACTGTTTTTAGCTGTTTTTAGCGGTCGCTAGCCCTCTGTCTGCTGGTCTGTGTAGCAGTGTGGTGTTTGAGTGGGTGGGTGCTGTGCTGTGTGCTGTAGCCTGCTCTGCTTTAGCGAGTTGTTATTAGCCCGTGTGTCGTCGCGTCTCTTTAGCTGGTGTTGCATTGAGCTGGGAGGCTGTTCACTCTGTGGAGGAATCGAGAGGACAGGAGATTTAATGCGGATGCAGTAAGAGTTCTGCAGTTTAGCCGCCTGCCGGAGAGAGATTTCCTAATAATGTCGCCCATGAATAAAGAAGCAGGCGCGGCACGACCTGCAGATGTCAGCAGTGTCAGAACATGATTATTTTATAGTTAGCGTTGGAGAACGACCAGGGAGCTAGAACACTGCTCACCTACAGCAGAGAGAGAGAGAGGGAGAGAGAGATGGGGAGAGAGAGAGAGAGAAAGACAGAGAGAGATGGGGAGAGAGAGAGATAGAGATAGACAGAGAGAGATGGAGAGAGAGACACAGAGACAGAGAGAGCTGTGTCTGTCCTGTCTGTGTTTAGTTCCTCTGATTAATGGAAGGTGCTGACTGTCGGCTCTCATTGAGGTGGCTGGTTGTCACTCACCTGCAGACTCCATCACACTGTACCAGCATCTCTCTCTCTCTCTCTCTGTATCTCTCTCTGTCTCTCTCTCTCTGTCTCTCTCTCTCTCTCTCTCTGTCTCTCTCTCTCTCTCTGTCTCTCTTTCTGTCTCTCTCTCTCTCTGTCTCTCTCTCTCTCTCTTTCTCTGTCTCTCTCTTTGTCTCTCTCTCTCTCTGTCTCTCTCTCTCTCTCTCTCTCTCTCTTTCTGTCTCTCTCTCTCTCTGTCTCTCTCTCTCTCTCTCTCTCTCTCTTTCTCTGTCTCTCTTTCTGTCTCTCTCTCTCTCTTGTTTTGTTCTCTGTCAGGTTGATCTCTTTTTTCTCTGTTTCTTCTCTCCTTACTTACCTGCCTCATTTAGAGGCACTATTAGAGCCTCAGTTGGCCATTACTGCTCTTATGAGGGTTCTCCTTTTGACTCTTGGTTTCTCTCAGTGGTTCTTCCTAATACTGTTATGGAGGTTCTATTTTGAGATATTGTTCCTCTGAGTTGTTCTTTCTCATGCTCTTATAATGATTCTCCTTTTGACACTTGGTTCTGCCCAGTGGTTCTTCCTCATGCTTTTGTGGAGGTTCTCCTTTTTGGTCTAGGTTCCTCTCAGTGGTTCCTTCTCCTGCTCTTTTGAGGGTTAAGAGACGGTCACTCTGTGCTGTATGGTGCTGTGAGATGGTCACTCTGTGCTATAGTGAGCTGTGAGACGGTCACTCTGTGCTGTGAGACGGTCATTCTGTGCTGTATGGAGCTGTGAGACGGTCACTCTGTTGTATGGTGCTGTGAGATGGTCACTCTGTGCTGTATGGAGCTGTGAGATGGTCACTCTGTGTTGTATGGTGCTGTGAGATGGTCACTCTGTGCTGTGAGACGGTCACTCTGTGTTGTATGGAGCTGTGAGATGGTCACTCTTTGCTGTGAGACGGTCACTCTGTGCTGTATGGTGCTGTGAGATGGTCACTCTGTGCTGTGAGACGGTCACTCTGTGTTGTATGGAGCTGTGAGATGGTCACTCTGTGTTGTATGGTGTTGTGAGATGGTCACTCTGTGCTGTGAGACGGTCACTCTGTGTTGTATGGAGCTGTGAGATGGTCACTCTGTGTTGTATGGTGCTGTGAGACGGTCACTCTTTGCTGTGAGACGGTCACTCTGTGCTGTATGGTGCTGTGAGATGGTCACTCTGTGCTGTGAGACGGTCACTCTGTGTTGTATGGAGCTGTGAGATGGTCACTCTGTGTTGTATGGTGCTGTGAGACGGTCACTCTGTGCTGTGAGACAGTCACTCTGGGCTGTATGGAGCTGTGAGACGGTCACTCTGTGCTGTGAGACGGTCACTCTGGACCTGAGGATGAATCCTGTTCAAAGACTCCGGCGTGCCTGAGTCTCGCGGAGGCTGTGATGTGCGTCTTCCTCAGCCGAGTGCCATGAAATATTCACACAGAGTCCTCCTGTAAATGCACTTCAGCAGATCAGCTGGCAGAGCCGGCAGCGCCAGGACACGCAGCTTTAGAATCTGAGGAGAGACGAGGATGATTTGATTAATAGGTGAAATCATCGGGAGGTTCCACAGAACTCGCTCCTCACATTCTTCAACATCAGCTCAGCCTCAGACCAGAGAAGCGGGAGAGGAATCATATCTCTGCTCAGAACTCTGAACATTAGCATTCATTTCAGGTTGTTTATGGACTGATATCTCCTAGTGTTTAGGAGAATTTATTGAGGTTGTGCACTAATATCTCCTATTCTAGTGTACAGGAGTGTTCATTCAGGTTGTTCATGGACTGATATCTCCTAGTGTTTAGGGGAATTTATTGAGGTTGTGCACTAATATCTCCTATTCTAGTGTACAGGAGTGTTCATTCAGGTTGTTTATGGACTGATATCTCCTAGTGTTTAGGAGAATTTATTGAGGTTGTGCACTAATATCTCCTAGTGTACAGGAGTGTTCATTCAAGTTGTTTATGGACTGATATCTCCTAGTGTTTAGGAGAATTTATTGAGGTTGTGCACTAATATCTCCTATACTAGTGTACAGGAGTGTTCATTCAGGTTGTTTATGGACTGATATCTCCTAGTGTTTAGGAGAATTTATTGAGGTTGTGCACTAATATCTCCTAGTGTACAGGAGTGTTCATTCAAGTTGTTTATGGACTGATATCTCCTAGTGTTTAGGAGCATTTATTGAGGTTGTGCACTAATATCTCCTATTCTAGTGTACAGGAGTGTTCATTCAAGTTGTTTATGGACTGATATCTCCTAGTGTTTAGGAGAATTTATTGAG
This sequence comes from Colossoma macropomum, assembly GCF_904425465.1. Taxonomy (NCBI): domain Eukaryota; kingdom Metazoa; phylum Chordata; class Actinopteri; order Characiformes; family Serrasalmidae; genus Colossoma; species Colossoma macropomum. Next base: position 979,681 of record NW_023495965.1, on the reverse strand, counting down.
GTTGTGCACTAATATCTCCTATACTAGTGTACAGGAGTGTTCATTCAGGTTGTTTATGGACTGATATCTCCTAGTGTTTAGGAGAATTTATTGAGGTTGTGCACTAATATCTCCTAGTGTTTAGGAGAATTTATTGAGGTTGTGCACTAATATCTCCTATACTAGTGTACAGGAGTGTTCATTCAGGTTGTTTATGGACTGATATCTCCTAGTGTTTAGGAGCATTTATTGAGGTTGTGCACTAATATCTCCTATTCTAGTGTACAGGAGTGTTCATTCAAGTTGTTTATGGACTGAGATCTCCTAGTGTTTAGGAGCATTTATTGAGGTTGTGCACTAATATCTCCTATACTAGTGTACAGGAGTGTTCATTCAGGTTGTTTATGGACCGATATCTCCTAGTGTTTAGGAGCATTTATTGAGGTTGTGCACTAATATCTCCTAGTGTTTAGGAGAATTTATTCAGGTTGTTTATGGACTGATATCTCCTAGTGTTTAGGGGAATTTATTGAGGTTGTGCACTAATATCTCCTATTCTAGTGTACAGGAGTGTTCATTCAAGTTGTTTATGGACTGATATCTCCTAGTGTTTAGGAGAATTTATTGAGGTTGTGCACTAATATCTCCTATACTAGTGTACAGGAGTGTTCATTCAGGTTGTTTATGGACTGATATCTCCTAGTGTTTGGGAGAATTTATTGAGGTTGTGCACTAATATCTCCTATACTAGTGTACAGGAGTGTTCATTCAGGTTGTTTATGGACTGATATCTCCTAGTGTTTAGGAGAATTTATTGAGGTTGTGCACTAATATCTCCTAGTGTACAGGAGTGTTCATTAAAGTTGTTTATGGACTGATATCTCCTAGTGTTTAGGAGCATTTATTGAGGTTGTGCACTAATATCTCCTATTCTAGTGTACAGGAGTGTTCATTCAAGTTGTTTATGGACTGATATCTCCTAGTGTTTAGGAGAATTTATTGAGGTTGTGCACTAATATCTCCTATACTAGTGTACAGGAGTGTTCATTCAAGTTGTTTATGGACTGATATCTCCTAGTGTTTAGGAGAATTTATTGAGGTTGTGCACTAATATCTCCTAGTGAGAGTTTATTGAGGTTGTGCACTATATCTCTAGTGTACAGGAGTGTTCATTCAGGTTGTTTATGAGACTGATATCTCCTAGTGTTTAGGAGAATTTATTGAGGTTGTGCACTAATATCTCCTAGTGTACAGGAGTGTTCATTCAAGTTGTTTATGGACTGATATCTCCTAGTGTTTAGGAGCATTTATTGAGGTTGTGCACTAATATCTCCTATTCTAGTGTACAGGAGTGTTCATTCAAGTTGTTTATGGACTGAGATCTCCTAGTGTTTAGGAGCATTTATTGAGGTTGTGCACTAATATCTCCTATACTAGTGTACAGGAGTGTTCATTCAGGTTGTTTATGGACTGATATCTCCTAGTGTTTAGGAGCATTTATTGAGGTTGTGCACTAATATCTCCTAGTGTACAGGAGTGTTCATTCAGGTTGTTTATGGACTGATATCTCCTAGTGTTTAGGAGAATTTATTGAGGTTGTGCACTAATATCTCCTAGTGTACAGGAGTGTTCATTCAGGTTGTTCATGGACTGATATCTCCTAGTGTATAGGGGCATTTATTGAGGTTGTGCACTAATATCTCCTATTCTAGTGTACAGGAGTGTTCATTCAGGTTGTTAATGGACTGATATCTCCTAGTGTTTAGGAGCATTTATTGAGGTTGTGCACTAATATCTCCTATTCTAGTGTACAGGAGTGTTCATTCAGGTTGTTAATGGACTGATATCTCCTAGTGTTTAGGAGAATTTATTGAGGTTGTGCACTAATATCTCCTATTCTAGTGTACAGGAGTGTTCATTCAGGTTGTTCATGGACTGATATCTCCTAGTGTACAGGAGCATTTATTGAGGTTGTTTATGAACTAATATCTCCTAGTATATAGAAGTAATTATTGAGGTTATTTATGAACTAATATCTCATATTTTAATGAAAACAGCTATTTTTTAAGGTTGTTTATGGACTAATATCTCCTAGTGTATAGGAGTGTTTATTGAGATTGCTTATGGGCTAATATCTGCTATTTTAGAGTTTTTGAGTGTTTGTTGAGCTAGTTTGCGGACTGATATCTCCTGTTCTATTATATACAGTGGGTTAATAAAGCTGAGTTTTGGCGGAGCTCCTGTGGATGTGAGGTAGCTGCTAATTTGGGGGGATATCTCTGTTTTTTTAGCACTGAAACAGCAGACTGTGGCTAATGGGCTGCCTTCTGAAGGTTGAAGTTGTTCTCTTTGCTGCGGTTCAGTGGCTGTGTTCCCTGTCGGACTGTTTCCGACTCTTTTCTGCCCTGGTTTCCCCTTTGCTGTCTCGGTAAAGAAAACTCCTCACTTTGTTTGCCATATTGAAGCGAACTCCAGCCTAATCACCCCACACTGAAACACCAGAGAGGACCGCTCTTCAGTGCAGCTGAGGGGTAAATAACAACGAGCGCTGAATATAAAACAGTATCCGTAAGAACTCTTTTTTAAGAACATCATCTGTATCTGTGTCTGTATCTGTATGGTCCTCACAGCACTGTAATGTTCTCTATCACTGTGTAAAATTAGCTCCATTACTGTTGGATGCACTGTGATCGTTTCTAAACGAGGATGCAGTTCTCATCACTATGGAACTTTTATTTGCTTTTAAATGCATTTGATTATGTGGTGTCTGACACTGTATGATGTACTGTTATTTATAAACTTGGACTAAAGTGAGATACATAGTCTGTTCATGATTACTGAATTTCTATCTTACTACCGCACACTCATCAGTATATACACTATACTGCACGCTGCATCAGTATATACTGTATACTGCATCACTATGTACTGTATACTGCATCACTATATACTACATGTGTATATATCACACATACAGCATATACTGTATAATGCACACTGCATCAGTATATACTGAGAGCAGAGCAGAGCACTGTATTCTACCCTCATTTTATGGTGAACTGAACTATATACAGTACACAGTGAACTACACTATATACAGTAGACAGTGAACTACACTATATACAGTACACAGTGAACTACACTATACACAGTATATACATTATACGGTGAACTACACTATACACAGTACACAGTGAACTTAACTATATACAGTACACAGTGAATTACACTATATACAGTATGCAGTGTATATAGTGTAGTTCATTGTATACGGTATATACTGTTCATATATATATGAACTACACTATATACAGTACACAGTGAACTACACTATATAGAGTACAGTGAATTACACTATACAGTCCACACTGAACTAAACTATATACAGTATACAGTGAACTACACTATATACAGTACACAGTGAATTAAACTAAATACAGTATACAGTGAACTAAACTATACAGTATACAGTGAACTACACTATATACAGTACCCAGTGAACTATACAGTATACACTGAACTAAACTATATACAGTATACAGTGAACTACACTATATATACAGTATACAGTGAACTAAATTATATACAGTATACACTGAACTACACTATATACAGTACACAGTGAACTAAACTATATACAGTATACAGTGAACTACACTATATATACAGTATACAGTGAACTAAATTATATACAGTATACACTGAACTACACTATATACAGTACACAGTGAACTAAACTAAATACAGTATACAGTGAACTACACTGTATACAGTACACAGTGAACTAAATTATATACAGTACACAGTGAACTAAACTAAATACAGTATACAGTGAACTACACTGTATACAGTACACAGTGAACTAAATTATATACAGTACACAGTGAACTAAACTAAATACAGTATACAGTGAACTACACTATACAGTATACAGTGAACTACACTATATACAGTACCAAGTGAATTAAACTATATACAGTGCCCAGTGAACTAAACGATACAGTACCCAGTGAACTATACAGTACACAGTGAACTACACTGTATTCAATACGATGAACTATAGTATATTCTCACTCTTCGTTTATTTCTTTCTCTCTCACTGACTCTCCTTTCTCTTGTTTGCTCCCTCTCTTTCTTTCCTGGCTTTCTTCTCTCCCTTTGTCTGTATATCTCTCACTCTCACTGTCTCCCTCTTCCCCTTTGCTCTTATTTGCTCTCTTTTTGTCTCTCTCTGTTTTCCTGTCTCTCTCATTCCCTCTCTCACGCTCCCTCTTCCCATTTCCTCTTTCTCACTGACTCTCGCACTGAATCTCTCTCTCTCGCTCCCTCCCTGTCTTTCCTGTCTTTCTTCTCTCTCTCCATTTCTTTCTCTCTGTCTTGTTCTTCTTTCTCTTTCTTGCTGACTCTCTCTTTCTTCTCTGTATCTCTTTCTTTCTTTCTTTTGTCTCTCACTTTCTGTTTCTTCCCTCTCCTTCTCTCTCTCTCTCTCTTCATCCTTTGCATTATCTTATTCTCTCTTTTTAATCTCTCTTTATTTTCTCTTCCTCTCGTTTTTCTCTCTATATCCCCTCTTTCTCTCTCTCTTTCTCTCTCTCTCTCTCTCTCTCTCTTTCTCTCTCTTTCTCTCTCTCTCTCTCTCTCTCTCCCCCTCTATTTACTCCACTCTAGTGGTGTCTATAGACTCAGCTGGTAAAGCCAGAACATTTTCATGTAACCAAACTCCCAGTTGTTTACGTTCAGGTGGTCATCAGGTAAATGATGTCCATCACTGCTGACCAATGACACCCTTCACTGCTCAGTAAGGACAGTGTAAGCCAGGCTGGACGCTGCTGCTGGTTGTTGTTTTCAGAATTGTGCTGCTTTCGGATCCATTGATGTATTTACCATTAACTTGGCACATCGTTTGCCAGCTCAGTCTCCTGTGTTGCCGTGGAAACGGAGAACGTTCTGGCTGATGATACCGGAGAACTCGGCTAGCGTGGAGTTTAACGCTCGTCTTTACAGCCACTGTTTGAGAGCAGCTTCTTTATGGTGGATGTGGTAAACTCAGAAATTCACTGGTTTACGAGGAACCCGAGTTTCCTGCCGGCTGTCCGGAGAACCCCCCCCACCCCCTCAACCTCTCCTCCCCCCACCTCTCCTGGCTGTCCTCCCAGCGGTGATATAATGCTGAGGAAGTGCTCAGATTCCACCAGGAACCCCCGAAGGCGACTACAGGATGGGGCACTCAGAGATTTACAGGTTCTAGATATCCTCACTGTACCAACACAGTCTGTCCTACCACACCTCTCGCTCATACAGTCTTAAAAAAGATGGTTCTTCTGGGCTTCTTAAGTAAAGACAATGGTTCTATATAGAACCATGAACACTCAAAGAACCATTTGGTTCTTTGCATGGTGAATAGTTCTTGAGATTGATGGAAAATGTGTTATATATGGTTCTATATAGAACCAAATAGGTTCTTGACACCATATTATATAAAGCCATATACAACACATTCTTTATTAATCTGAAGAACCATTTCACCATGCAAAGAACCCTACGCAATTAAAAAGGATGGTTCTTTAAGGGTTCTTTTGTAAAAGCGACTGTTCTATTTAGAACCATGTGTTCCATATAGAAACATTTGCAGGCTGAAATGGTTCTTTGCAGGGTGAAATGGTTCTTCAGATTGATGGAGAATGTGTTGTATATGGTAATGTATAGAACCTTTTTGAAAATGGTTCTATATAGCACAAAAAGGGTTCTGCTATTGTTATGATGTTTATAACTATAGAAGAACCCTTTTTGGTGCTACCAAAGAATGCAGATGCTTCTGTATAGAACAGTGTTTTTTAATAGAACCATTCCTACTAAAGAACCCTTGAAGAACCATCTTTTTAAATGTTATGTTCACTTTATTAGGACAAAAAGGCAGATATGTATGTTTGTGTAATCTGCATATAATCTGATGTAACATAAAAATTGTGCTGGAATATGATAGAATTATGTTCCCACCTAAAGTTACTGATAATGACCTTTTCTGAGAGTGCATGGGATTATTTTGGAGATTAGAAAGACTGTGTTTAGGTCTGTTGTTGTAGAATTATGGGATTATTTTGGCTGTGTTTTTGCTGTGTTATGGGATTATTATGGCTGCATTATGGGGTTAAAAAGGCTGTGTTTAAGTCTACTTGGTTTAGTACTATGGGATTATTTTTGAGATTAAAAAAGGCTATGTTTAGGTCTGGTTGGGCTAGAACTATGGGATTATTTTAAAGATTAGGACGACTGTGTTTAGGTCTGCTTGGTATAGGTTAATGGGATTATTTTGAAGGCTGTGTTTCGGTTCGGTTTGTGTTGATCTATGGGAATATTTTCTAGATTAAAAAGATCATGTTTAGGTCTGGTTGGTATACTATGGGATTATTTTGACGGTGTCATTGCTGTGATATGTGCTTATGTGTTACAAGATTATTATGGCTGTAAATCTACTTCGTGTAGGATTACAGGATTGTTTTTGATATTAAAAAGGCTATATTTACTTCTAGTTGGACTAGAACTATGGGATTATTTTTGAGATTAGAAAGGCTGTGTTGAGGTCTGCTTGGTGTAGGACTATGGGATTATTTTAGAGATTATGAAGGCTGTGTTTAGGTCTGGTCTGTGTAGATCTATGGGATTAATTTAGAGATTAGGAAGACTGTGTTTAGGTCTGGTCTGTGTAGATCTATGGTATTATTTTGGAGATTAGGAAGGCTGTGTTTAAGACAGAGATCAGGCTAATAGAAAAGGACTTATGAGTGATGCACATGAGTGAGTGGAGTCTGAGGTGTTCGGTCTTAGCGTGAGTCTAAAAACAGTTGCTTCCTGCAGATAAAAACTTTGAGAGGGTAAAAAGTTCCTGCGTCTGTATTTGGGTCTGTTTAGAATGCGTGATGTGTTGATGTGTTTATTCTCAGTGATGTGTTTATATTCAGTTGCGTCTCTATTTTATTACATTCAAAGCTGTCCTTTGTGTGTGTGTACATAATAACAGTGACTCAGGGCGGGGGGTCATGTATAAAAGCCTTGTGGTGATACAGCTGACATGGGGTCAGTATTTGCCTTTCTGCTGCCTTGCATTGATAAATGAAGGTCAGACAAACAAACAGACGGACAGAGACGGCTGCTGGGGACTCGGGTGGACGAGGCTTTTATCTCCTCAATTCACTCCAGACTTACTGAGGCTGGGCTGTAACACCCGTCTGAAACGGTTCAGTGGTGCACGATGGATAGACACAGTAAAAGTGTTGTAATTGAAAAGAGGGTGTGGGGAGAAACTCCCGGAACATCAAACTTCACTGCTGCAGAGTTCGTTATCCAGAGATTTCTGACTGCAGGATGTTCCCGAATACCCTCGGCTTATTACCGGCTGTTTCATTACTGCATACAAGGCGAGAAATGTATCAGAGGATCGGAGGAATTTCTAATGAAGTATCTTGTGATGAATTCCTGCAAAACCTGACGAGGGAGATTTTGCTTTCGTACAAGGATAAAAAACGCTAGATCCACGGAATTAGCACAAGTTAAAGATTTGGGAAAATGGCTGGATATGGCCTAAAACATACCAACACTATGAGCCACGGTTACGAAACTTCAGAGCACTAAAAACTGGCAAACATAGAATACACATAACAGCATTACACAAAAACAGGGTGATCCTCTACTGAAATCTGATATATGGAATTCAAATATGACATATAGTATCATATGGATTTTCCTTATATCAAACTTGTGACATATACACTATATTGTGTATTCGCTCGTTTGCCTCCACACGTATATGAACTTGAGTGACATCCCATTCTCAATCCATAGGGTTTAATATGATGTCGGCCCACCCTTTGCAGCTATAACAGCTTCAACTCTTCTGGGAAGGCTTTCCACAAGGTTTAGGAGTGTTTATGGGAATTTTTGACCTTCTTCCTGAAGCGCATTTGAGAGGTCAGACACTGATGTTGGACGAGAAGGCCTGGCTCGCAGTCTCCGCTCTAATTCCGAAAGTTCTATCGGGGAAGTTCTTCCACACCAAACTCGCTCATCCATGTCTTTATGGTCCTTGCTTTGTGCACTGGTGCGCAGTCATGTTGGAACAGGAAGGGGTCGTCCCCAAACTGTTCCTACAAAGTTGTGAAATTGTCCAAAATCTCTTGGTGCTGAAGCATTAAGTGTTCCTTTCACTGGAACTAAGCGTCCGAGCCCAACTCCTGAAAAACACCCCCACACCATAATCCCCCCTCCACCAAACTTTACACTCGGCACAATGCAGTCAGACAAGTACCGTCTCCTGGCAACCGCCAAGCCCAGACTCGTCCATCGGATTGCCAGACGGAGAAGCGTGATTGGTCACTACAGATCTCCACTGCTCCAGAGTCCAGTGGCGGCGCTTTACACCACTGCATTCGACGCTTTGCATTGCGCTTGGTGATGTAAGGCTTGGATGCAGCTGCTCGGCCATAGAAACCCATTCCATGAAGCTCTCTACGCTGTTCTTGAGCTGATCTGAAGGCCACATGAAGTTTGGAGGACTGTAGCGATTGACTCTGCAGAAAGTCGGCGACCTCTGCGCACTATGCACCTCAGCATCCGCTGACCCCGCTCTGTCATTTTACGTGGATGACCACTTCGCAGCTGAGCTGCTGTCGTTCCCAATCGCTTCCACTTTGTTATAATCCCACTGACAGTTGACTGTGGAATATTTAGTAGCGAGGAAATTTCACGACTGGACTTGTTGCACAGGTGTCATCCGATCACGGTACCACGCTGGAGTTCACTGAGCTCCTGAGAGCGACCCATTCTTTCACTAATGTCTGTAGAAGCAGTCTGCAGGCCTAGGTGCTTGGTTTTATACACCTGTGGCCATGGAAGTGACTGGAACACCTGAATTCAATGATTTGGATGGGTAACTGAATACCTTTGGCAATATAGTGTATGACAAATTATTTGAAATTGCCCATTTTTGAATATGGGACCAAAATACAAACATGTTGTGTATGGATGGAACATATTACTATTGCTATACTTCTTTTGTATTTTATTTAATTTCCTGCTGTAAAGAAACTTTTGCTGTTTGTATTAGACACAGACTTATAGTATATGCATGGTCCTTATTTTATGCATATATATGTTCAATATTTGATACTTACTTACATGTACATTACATATGTGACTATATATTTTGAAGGCTACCGAATAAATGACATAAGCAGCAGCTTAGAGCCCCATTGGCACCAGGGAGCTCCCTCACAACTTTTCGGTTAATTTACCTTTATGTTGTCTAAGATGCTCTATATAGCACCAAAAAGGGTTTTTCTATTGTAACAATCTTGACATCGTATTGATATAAGAACCTGTTTTAGTGCTACACAGAACCTTTTCTATATAGAACCATCTACAGCACATAGTCCATCAATCTAAAGAACTTTTTCACAGTGCAAAGAACCGTTTTCTCTGGAAAAGGCTCTTAGACTGTTCATGGTCCTATATACAACCATTTTCATCATTAAAGAACCCTTAAAGAACCTTTTTAGGAGTGTGCTGGCTTAAGTTCCCTGTATGTTTTTTAATAAGTAATCAGTAATCCATACCTGAGTGTATAAACCTCCATTACCCTTGATTATAAATCACATTACAAACAGCGTAGTTCCCATCCTAAAATCTGATTGGCTGAGCCAAATTCAAAGGTGTTGTAAAATACTTGATAATTGCACATTTGGCTGCACACATCAGTTCTGTTTTATTATATGTTGCTTTGCAACAATAACGTATTATTAATAAACTGCTTAAATTCTACCTTTTATAGAAACAGCCAGTTTCCTCCCTTTCAGTGATGCCCACAAAACCTATGTAAGTGTGACTAGCACCTGCTTGTGGACACTTTAGGCATACATGAATTAACATAATACCAGTTGACCTACAGAATGATGACCTGTACAGATTGTTTGAAATATTTCTTAATAGTCCATTAGATTTTGCCATTTTATGAAACATGAGATGAAGATTTATTAGCAATGAGGAAGAATTGTATTTTGTAGTTAGTGTTGTTAGTTAAGCAATTTACAAAACATAGATGTAAAGTAATAAGTCATGAGACGTCATACGTTACAGTGGTTTTACCATGATTAAGGTATGTTGTTAGGCATTTACAGTTCCTTTAGAATTAACATTTTTAAATAAGCTAAAATAGAAACAGTTATTTCACATTGCGTTTCTCATACACTGGCTCCAGTATCCATGATTGCTGTTTGTTGAAACTGTCTTTTCTCCGATGATTTGACATGAAATCACTGTGTTATGTGTGAGAATGAATAAAAGATGATTCACTAAAGTGTTTTTCTCCTTAAGTCAGCATCTCACAATGAGTAAGCTGTAGTTTATAGTAGAAAACAGATGCGTAGTGGGATGGAGGAGGTTTTCTTGTGTTTGCATGATGCATCCTTTCTGAACCTGAGCGACGGACGAGAGAAATAAATGTCTGTGCTTCCTGATGTTTGTGTTCTGCATAAGTAAATACAGGAGAGAGGGCCGCTGTGGAAAAGAGCTGCTGGGTGTTCGCAGGCTGAACGGAGGCAGGGTGTCTAGAAAACTCAGGATCTAATTTGACTTTCTGATGAGTTACTCAGCGAGTCGTGCAGACCCTGGCCCTGAACGCTCCAGTGCGGCTCCTGGAGGATATGGTGGAGCCTCGGGGAACTTCAGGGACCCTGGCAGGGAGGATCAGGGCGTTGGCACAGAACCTGGAACACAGGGCACTGAGGGCAATCAATCACCCTGACAGTAATTAGACTTAAGAACTGGACTATGCCAAGTGCAGGCCTGCTTACAAATGAGAGCTCTCAAAAACCTGACAGGACCAAACCCAAAAACCAGAAAGACTGGACCTGTCCCAACACAAACAACGCCCAAACCCCAACACTGTACAATCTGACACTGAACTAACCCCAACACTGTACAATCTGACACTGAACTAACCACAATACTACAATCTGACACTGAACAAACCCCAACACTGTACAATCTGACACTGAACTAACCACAATACTACAATCTGACACTGAACAAACCCCAACACTGTACAATCTGACACTGAACTAACCACAATACTACAATCTGACACTGAACAAACCCCAACACTGTACAATCTGACACTGAACAAACCCCAACACTGTACAATCTGATACTGAACTAACCACAATACTACAATCTGATACTGAACAAACCCCAACACTGTACAATCTGACACTGAACTAACCACAATACTACAATCTGATACTGAACAAACCCCAACACTGTACAATCTGACACTGAACAAACCACAATACTACAATCTGATACTGAACAAACCCCAACACTGTACAATCTGACACTGAACTAACCACAATACTACAATCTGACACTGAACAAACCCCAACACTGTACAATCTGACACTGAACAAACCCCAACACTGTACAATCTGATACTGAACTAACCACAATACTACAATCTGATACTGAACAAACCCCAACACTGTACAATCTGACACTGAACAAACCACAATACTACAATCTGATACTGAACAAACCCCAACACTGTACAATCTGATACTGAACTAACCACAATACTACAATCTGACACTGAACAAACCCCAACACTGTACAATCTGACACTGAACTAACCACAATACTACAATCTGACACTGAACAAACCCCAACACTGTACAATCTGATACTGAACTAACCACAATACTACAATCTGATACTGAACAAACCCCAACACTGTACAATCTGACACTGAACAAACCACAATACTACAATCTGATACTGAACAAACCCCAACACTGTACAATCTGACACTGAACAAACCCCAACACTACAGTCTGACAGTGAACAAACCCCAAAACTAAAGTCTGACAGTGAATAAACCCCAACACTGTAATCTGACACTAAACAAACCCCAACACTGTACAATCTGACACTGAACAAACCTCAACACTAATACTGACCAAACCCTAACACTATAGTCCGACACTGAACAAACCCCAACACTATACAATCTAATACTGAGCAAGCCCCAACACTACAGTCTGACAGTGAACAAGCCCCAACACTGTAATCTGACATTAAACAAACTCCAACACTGCAATCTGACACTGAACAAACCCCAACATCATCCAATCAGACACTGACCAAAGCTCAACAATCACTTAGCTGAGAAAGAATCAGACAGCTGGAAGCAGTTGACCAGCAGGTGTGGGGCATCAGACTTGTAACAGATGTCTAATACAGAGTTTACAGTCATGATTTACGGTGGGATTTGAACTGAACTAGACCAAAAACATGTATCCCCTCCAGGACTGGTGGACCAAACCCGAAGAGCATAATATATCAGTCATAATATCAAGCTGAAAAACACGCATCGTGTTTAGGATCAATACTTAAGAGCACTCTTACAGGGAAGTACCACTATCTTCAGGTGTGTAGGTGCATAAGTGCTGCGTGTAAGTGATGATGCAAGCTCTTCAGCTGAAAAGGCAATGCTCTGCAGCTGCTGAACTTGCCTTCCAGGCCTTGTTAAAGTGCTCACTTCATGTATTTTAAGGCTGCCTGTCCACTACCCGCACCTTAAGCTCCCTTTTTGTAAGAGGAAGATTAAAGGATGTGTTCGTCTTCAGGAAGGAGCGTGTGCCGAATGAGTAGATGATGTTCGTGCTTTTCTGCAATGCATCATGGCCTTCTGGTTGCGCACGAGCCAGGACGTGATCAACAACCCAGCTGGATCCGGCCTAACTTATTTGAAAATCGTTTTCGGACAAAACAGCTTCTCGCAGCGGCTCCAATTTGTGAAATGTGGCGCAGCGGCTTTATCGGAGGGAAAACAAAATAACGTGTTTCTCGTGCGTGATTTGTTTTCGAGAGGCAAAAGCATCTGAAAACAGCTTGAAAGATGACGAGTCCCCCGCTGAAAGAGCTGCTCTGCGCAGGCCTTAAGAGATAGCGGGTATTAAATTGCATGGGAGTCATAGCCCGCAGCGCCGTGGCAGAATAATAGGAAGCGTTTGCGAATGCAGCCGGTGTGACGGCGTGTCTGGGAGGCCGAGGGAGCGAGTCGAGAGCTTGTGCCACAGGTGCCCTGTCTGCCCTTGAGCCAAGAACATGGTAATTAAACAGACAGTTCTCACCATGTCAACACCCCACCGCTTCACCTACGAGTTTCGGGAGCAGAGTGAGAGGGAGAGAGGGAATGACAGACAAGCAGAGAGAGAGCAACAGACTGTGAAAAGGGATGAGGGAGGAGGCAGAAATGGAGAAATGGACGGACGGACGGCAAGAGGGAGAGGAGTTTGACGAGGGAGGCAGACAGAGAGGCATGAGTGCCGCTAGACTGAGAGCGAATATCTGCGGGGTGTAGTGGCAGCTGTCACACAGCCTGTCAGGCCGTAGTTGGACCCCTGCTAAGCACCAACAACTGAAACCGCTACCTGAGATAAGATCTCTCCCTTCCCCCTGCCAAGAGCCGACAGCCGAGACTTCTACCTGAGTGGCACTTCCTACGCTGTCCTACCAATTTCTCTATGCACTAATTCTCAGACTGGCCATCTCAAAGCTATCATCCCAGGTTTGCTGCAACAATTATTGGTTGATGTCCTCATGGCTCCGAGTATTTCATTTAAAAAGTGCTCTATAATGTTCATATGATCCACACAGTCACTCTGACAGACTGTAATACACTACAGGAAGTGTAGGGGGCGATATGGCTTCTACTGTTTCATTTAAAAAGCTCTATAATGTTCATATGATCCACACAGTCACTCTGACAGACTGTAATACACTACAGGAAGTGTAGGGGGCGATATGGCTTTTGCTGTTTCATTTAAAAAGCTCTATATGTTCATATGATCCACACAGTCACTCTGACAGACTGTAATACACTACAGGAAGTGTAGGGGGCGATATGGCTTCTACTGTTTCATTTAAAAAGCTCTATAATGTTCATATGATCCACACAGTCACTCTGACAGACTGTAATACACTACAGGAAGTGTAGGGGGCGATATGGCTTCTACTGTTTCATTTAAAAAGCTCTATAATGTTCATATGATCCACACAGTCACTCTGACAGACTGTAATACACTACAGGAAGTGTAGGGGGCGATATGGCTTCTACTGTTTCATTTAAAAAGCTCTATAATGTTCATATGATCCACACAGTCACTCTGACAGACTGTAATACACTACAGGAAGTGTAGGGGGCGATATGGCTTCTACTGTTTCATTTAAAAAGCTCTGTAATGTTCATATGATCCACACAGTCACTCTGACAGACTGTAATACACTACAGGAAGTGTAGGGGGTGATATGGCTTCTACTGTTTCATTTAAACAGCTCTATAATGTTCATATGATCCACACAGTCACTCTGACAGACTGTAATACACTACAGGAAGTGTAGGGGGCAATATGGCTTCTACCGTTTAATATAAAAAGCTCTATAATGTTCATATGATCCACACAGTCACTCTAACAGACTGTAATACACTCCACTGTCCCTTCCTTTGCCTCCACTACCCTGATCTCGTAATGAAAGCGTCGGGGGACACCGTGAGAATTTTGGGCTAAATTAGGAGGGAATATAGACTTATTAGAGGGGGAACAAACCGATTATGAAATGTTGAAATCAAAACACGATGAAGGTTGAGCTCAAAGTAAGGGGAGCTGGTGCACTCATCAACATTGTCCAGTGAACAACAAGCCTGTCGTTGGCACATGGATGTAATGTAAGTTAGCAGGGCTGAAACTCCCTCTTACCAACATTTCCGCTACCTAATGAAACTGTTTGTTTTGCTTGTGTAATTGAACGTACGCCACATTTTAAAGGAGCACAGACCAGAAGAATTTGGGGGCAGGTTTTAGAGGGTCGTAACCTCATTAATGGTTTTGATGCAGTCCACCACCAAAGGTTTAACAAGTTGTCCCCAGACTGTTAATCTCCTCACGTGATGACCCCTACCCTTGTTCCAGATAACATTCTTTCCTTCTCCAGCCTGAAAACCACTGCCCTGTTCTGCCTACCGAGCCTCCCCGTGCCCTTTCAACCTCTCTTCCCACCCTACCAGCTCCCCCTCTTTCCATTCCCTCCATCCATTCTCCAGCCCCCCCACTGGTTCTGCTGTCTTGCCTCTCCAAGGCATGCTCTCCTCTCTGTGGGAGCTTGCTAGGAGCGGTGATTAAGCTGAAGGACATTATCTGTCCAGTCCACAGGAAGTCCCACAGCATGTAGTCCCAGCAGGAAAGTGACAGGGATGCAGCAGAGGGGGGTCTGAATAGAGGATGAGGTATCTGTCTCACATTCCCAAAGCACCTCGACTCCCCTCTCCCAGAGCTGCAGGACACAGTGCTGATGAGGACCGGGGAAGCCAGAGACGGCGCCTGCACTGTGACTTTACATAAAACTTAACATCACCTGCACTGCATAGCGGAAAATATCTTGAAACTAATTTGAAACTGGAAGCTGGACTCGTCTCAACAAGGTTAATGAAGCAGCCAGTCAAAACACACCACAGAATGGTGCTGCCGCTGTTTTCCATTCCTAACAACTACCCGGAACACTGCTTAGACTACGGCTCGTATTCACAGTCAGTGACACATCTAGAACCAATGTGGTACAGATGTGTATTTTTTAGGTTTTAAATTTGTCATTTCTGCCCCTTTCAGATTTCTAATATTATGTTAGCACTAAACCAGCACTGGAATTGAAATATGAAGTAATCCCCTATATTTTATCTGAAAGTTGTAACAGACATTAACATATGTTTGAGCATGTATTTGTCACCTAATAACTTACTGGAACCTGCTGAGACTATGGCTCATATCCACAGTCAGCGACATACCTAGAACCTCCAGAAGGCCTTACGAAATTGGTCCCGTTGTAAATCAAGCATGATTGGTTGGTTCCTTTGTCACTTCTTAATTATGTTGGTAGTTTATCTAACGTGTGAGGCCTTTAATCCAGTTCCTGAAGTCCTAACCAATGGGAGAGCAGCTTGGCTGTGTTTATGTACCTACCACAAAGAAAACAATCCTGATTGGATGATTTTCTGTTGCAGATTTCAGTCTTTTAGTTTCCAACCAAAGTGAAACAGTGAAAGTAGAGAATTCCTACAATATATATGATATAGATGAGTATTTCCCAATCTTCAGACCTTCTGAGGACCTCTGAATGTTCCTCACTGTTTCAACCAAAACAACAGCACTTATTTTCTGGTAGCTAGCCGGCTAATGTTAAGACGACAGCTGTTTGAACAGCTGCTTGTGCCAGCGGTTGTTCTGCTTTGTTAGCCTGCCTTTACTGTGATCTATGTAGCTAGATCTCCTCTTCTGACACCTCCTAATTTCACAGTGGAGATTCCTTTGGGACTCAAAGGATGAAGCTTACAACAGAAAAGGGAGACCACTGTGTTTATCTATAGCCAGAATGATATGATATATGAAAAATGCTAAGTGCTAATCTTGTGTAGCTGTCAAGTTCCACACAAATGATGAGTTTCATAAACTCACAACATGAAAGTTCCACCATGTGAAACCACTCTAAAACACGCCATTCAGCTCATTAAGGGCTTCTGGAGCTAATCGTTAGCCGGATCAGGTGTGGTTGTCTACGATTAGTGCTAAACTCTGCCGAAAGGTGGATCTCCAGGCGGAAGGTTGGTGACCACTGCTGTAGGTCAAGTATGCAGCCCTGAAATTTAATAAGCCTGAATGGAGTGGAGGTGTGTACTCTAATAATACCATGTGCTGGTAGAACTACAGCCTCTTAATTAGGATGATATAAGAACAGAATACATTATCTAGACCAGAGCTGCCAGCTGAGCTCCGAAATTAAATTAGCGTGTTTTCTTTTTTTCAAGTATTTGAATATTCAGTACAGTGACCACGCTTCATGTTTTTATTTCCAATCAAGGCAGCCACTTAGAACAAGTTAATATATATTTCAGAGGAGATTAGACATAAGATAATTCACTTGCATCATGATGGGGAAACTAAAAGAAATGAGAAGCAGACTCGGTTTATATCACAATACTTACATTTAGAGTCGGTTATTCATTCAGCCTAATGAGAAACTGTAGAACAGACTCAGTTTATATCACAATACCTACATTTAGAGTCAGTTATTCATTCAGCCTAATGAGAAACTGTAGAACAGACTCAGTTTATATCACAATACCTACATTTAGAGTCAGTTATTCATTCAGCCTAATGAGAAACTGTAGATCAGACTCAGTTTATATCACAATACCTACATTTAGAGTCAGTTATTCATTCAGCCTAATGAGAAACTGTAGATCAGACTCAGTTTATATCACAATACCTACATTTAGAGTCGGTCATGTTTTGTCCTTTTGGATCCTTTGAATTATGAGGTCATTCAGAAGCCAAATTATGAATAAGCTCCTACATGCAAGCCAACACTGCACTGACCTCATAAGACTGATCCTGAAAGGTGTGTCCAGTGTGGTACACTCCTAAAATGATGGTTCTTCAAGGGTTCTTTAGTAAAGAAAATGGTTCAATATAGAAACATAAACACTCACAGAACCTGATTAAAGGGTTCTTTCCATCATTTAAGGGTTTCTCAGATTAATGAAGAACGTGCAGTGGACGGTTCTATATAGAACCTTTTTAAAAAGCGTTCTATATTGCACTAAAAAGGGTTCTTATTGTTACAAGCTTGCCGTCATAACAATAGAAGAACCCTTTTACTGCTGTATAGAATCATATAGTATCAGTGTGTTTACACTTAATAATCTGATACCTGCAGAAAATCAGATTGTGATCAGTAACTGGTTCAGTGGGTTTTCAGGCTTTTGGGTAATCAGATAATGGGGAAACTCCAGGTCTACATGAGTCAGACAGTAGTCGGATTTCTGCTTTACAACCGGCCAGTAAACTCACAGAATAAGACATAAACGTAATGTAAAACTCAAACGTAATGAGCGACTTCGAGTCACTTTAGCTAAATATGAACATACACCATCTAGAAGATGAAGAATCTTTAAATCCTTCATTTGGTCGGGTGTGTATTCGGTTTCAGCGCCACTCTAAATGTGCTGTGTTGGTCTCGCGGGTGCTGCGTTAAACGCTGCTCACTTATTTCCGGTACCGCAGTCTGTTTTCACACATGCTCAGACTGAGAGAAACGAAAGAAATCAGAGTAAGAGTTTACACTGAAAAACCCCATTACTGAGCTCAAATCCAGCCTCTTTATCAGATTTACTAATCAGATTAATAGACCTTAATCTGATCTAAGAAATCAGACCAAGAGTTTACGTCACTGAAAAACCCCATTACTGAGCTCAAATCCAGCCTCTTATCAGATTTACTAATCAGATTTATAGATCTTAATCTGATCTAAGAAATCAGACCAAGAGTTTACGTCACTGAAAACCCCCATTACTGAGCTCTAATACAGCCTCTTTATCAGATCTCTTAATCCGATTTATAGACTTTAATCTGATCTAAGAAATCTAAGAGTGTGTGTTTACACGACCACTTAATAATCAGATAACTGCAGGAATCTGATAATGAGGATTAGTAAGTCCATGTAAACACACTCAGTCACACTAAACATACTTTCATGCAACATCATTCCAATGCTCAGGATTTGGACTCCTTACCAACCTCCTAACGCTGCTGTTTAACACTGATTTTCAAAAACCCTTTATTTTTGATCAGATCCACTGGATGAAATCTGGTTTTATGATTGTATCACCATAGCAGTATTAAGGCCTCACTCAGCCGCAGCTGAAACAGCTCTAACCCGGGGTGGTGGTGGTTCTGGATAAAGAACGTGCTGTCTGACTCACTCTTCTGTCCCAGCGCAGCAGAGCAGAGCTCAGAATGAGCCGAGAGCTGCTGCCGGGAGAGCGAGAGAGCGAGCTGGTCCACGCTAACTGCGACTGTAGGTCAAGGACGCAGCCCTGCAGTTTAATGAGTCTGAATGGAGTGGAGGCATGTGCTCCAGCAGAGGCGTGCTGACAGCGCCGTGTCCCGGCATTACTGCAGCTGCTAGCGTCCGCCGCTCTGAGCACTTTCCCTCTCCACAGCGGCCGCGCTAAGCAGGTCCCAGCAGAGCAAAGATCAACTGCACACCTCGGTCCAGCCGGGAGAGCCAATCCAGCACCGCTGGTCTCCAGCTCGAGAGAAATGACCGCTAATAAACAGTTGAACTGTACAATTTAGGGGGAACAATTTGAAGAGCGACGATATCTTTGTGCCCTTTCGCTCTGGTTTGTGACCCGAATATAGGCCATTACACACCGGACAGACGACAGGAAATTCATTGGAGCTCATGTATCACTGAAGCTAATAGTTCCCAATACTAATTAGCTTTATGGAGTCTAATTAAGACCATTCATTTCCTGCAGAACATCTTTAGATCCGATTAGGAAACCATCAAATGTGTTTAGAATCAGCCACTGGTCACCTGTTCAACCATTAGGATCCTTTTCACTGTGATATCCACCCATTAAAAAAGACAAAACATATTACAGAACCATCAGGAACCAACAGAGCCTCTTAATGGGTTCTATGGGTTTTTTCAGCAGGGAACTGCGACACAAAAAACCCACTGACCAATCAGAGTTGACTTTTTAAAAAGTGTTCTACACACTTAAAAAAGATGGTTCTTCGGGGTTCTGTAGTAAAGAAAATGGTTTGCATGAATATAAGGGTTCTTTGCATCATAAAATGGTTCTTCAGATTGATCTAGAATGTGTACTAGCTGGTTCTATATAGAACCTTTTTGAAAAGGGTTTTACACATTTAATAAAAGATGGTTCTTCAAGGGTTCTTAAGTAAAGAAATCAGTTCTGTATAGAACCATGAACACTCAAAGAACCATTTGCATGAATAAAAGGGTTCTTTGCATCATGAAATGTTTTTTTTCAGATAGATCTAGAATGTGTAGAAGCTGGTTCTATATGGAACCTTCTGAAAAGGGTTCTACACATTAAAAAAGATGGTTCTTCAAGGGTTCTTAAGTAAAGAAATCGGTTCTATATAGAACCATGAACACTGAAAGAACCATTTGTATGAATAAAAGCGTTCTTTGCATCATGAAATGGTTCTTCAGATTGATAGAGAATGTGTGGTAGCTGGTTCTATATAGAACATTTTTGAAAAGGGTTCTATATAAAACCAAAAATGGTTTTTCTCTTGTGATATCAAAGTCGAAGGACCCTTTTTGATGCTATATAGAACCCTTTTCAAAAAGGTTCTATTTAGAACCATACACAGCCCATTCTCCATCAAATTGAAGAACCATTTCGTGATGCAAAGAACCCTTTAATCATGCAAAAGGTTCTTTGAGTGTTCATGGTTTTATAAAACCATTTTATGTACTAAAGAACCCTTGAAGAACCATTTTTAGAGTGTATATAGCAACAAAAAGGGTTCTTATATTGTTACTGTATCAGTATATACTGGGTACTGTATACTGCTCTTCATCATTAGTGTACTATACAGTATCCAGTATATGACAGGAGCCATGTGGTGGACTACAGGAAGGGGCGGGGCTAGCCTGCCAACATCAGAAACTGGGCTAATCAGACCATCTTAAGACCCGCCCCATTTTTCTCAGCCCTCCAATCACTGCTTAGCAACTGTTGCCTCTTTTCAGCATGCACACCTAAACCTGCAAAACCTGCTGTTTGTGTTTTAAAGAGCCTAAAAGCACCAAAAAGGGTTCTTCTGTTGGTACAGTTCATAGAACCATCCAGGTATTTATCGTAAGACTTACTTATTCAGTAATCTTTATGAACTGTTTGGTAACGACTCTGAATTATTCACAAACTACTGCTTTATTTCATATTTACTATGAATAATTCAGGATCTTCTGCAAATCATTCATTTTCTACACTCCTAAAAGATCAAAAAAGACGGTTCTTCAAGGGTAGAACATTTTTGAAAAGCGTTCTATATAGCACCCAAAGGGTTCTTCTATTGTTACAAGCTTGTATCATAACAATAGCAGACCCCTTTTTGGTGCTATATAGAGCCCTTTTCAAAAAGGTTCTAAATAGAACCATCTGCAGCACATTGCCCTTCAATCTGAAGAGCCCTTTCAGGATGCAAGGAACCTTCAATCTTGCGAAAGGTTCTTTGAGTGTTAATGGTTCTATATAGAACCATTTTTAAGAGTGTGCTGTCAGTTATTCTGTGACCAAGACCAAGAAGAAGAACCTATGTTTTGTCTTTTACACAGTTCTCAGTCTTAAGTTGAAGTTTATTATCTGGTTTGGCTGATATATATAACTGAGTGTCATCGGCGTAGGAGTGGAAATTGATGCCGTGTTTATTGATAACGGTGCCCAGTGGCAGCATATATAATGTGAATAATAGGGGTCCTAAAACAGAGCCTGGTGGAACACCATACTTTACTGTTGTGAGGACAGATGATTCACCGTTTACATTAACAAACTGTTAGCGATCAGTGAGGCAAGATCAAATGCTGCACTAAGGTCCTGCAGAACCAGTGAAGACATATTTCGTTGGTCAGATGATAATAAGAGATTGTTTACAATTTTCACTGGTGCTGTCTCTATGATGAGGCCTAAAACCAGAGTAAAATATGTCATGAATGTGATTCCTATGCAGATAGAAATATGTAGGCTATTTCAAACAGCCAGACTTTTGGTAAACACAGGTGCAGGTTTGTGGACTGATCTTCCAACATTTCCTTCTCAGGTTTCTGTTGTGCTGTGGCTAAGCTGGCTCGCCTGTCCTTCTCTTAAATAACAGCCTGTAATTTACTAATTATCCTCCAGCAGGACTCCGCTGGAGACCACCTTTACCTTCAGCTGCCGTTTGATTGTGACACTCCGATCATAACCATGTCAGGGAGGTTTCGGGTTTCAGCTTCAGCCAAAAACAAGTGTCAGAAATGAACATCAAGAGCTCGGGGGCTCCCCCGGTGGTTTGGATGAAGTGCGGTCTCGTGGGAGAACTCTTTGGCAGCGCTGACGTTCTGCACCGGCTCTTCTGACGGCTTTCAGTTCTGCGGGGTTTTCGTCCTGCTCCAGCTCGCGCTGGTCTCGGGCTTCTCTGTCTTGTTTTGTTTCCCCGTTTCCCCTCCGGAGGCTGAACACAGCCGCTTTTTAAAGTATGTCTGACTGAGGAACATCAAGAGGTCTCATACCTGTGCTCAGGTACAAGCTGTGCCCTGCTGCACTGTACCGTTCCAGAGAAGAGAGGAAAATAGGCAGGCTTTTTTATGCTTACTTTAAAAGAGTGAGGATCTCTCAGTGGAGCGGCGAGACGCCGCTGAGTACGTGGGACTGTGAAATTCATACAGCTTTAAAAAAGCCCTTATCGCTGCAGAGCGAATCTTTTTAAACAAAATTCAGTAAGGTGTGTAAACATCGCCATAGTTTCAAAACATGCAGTCCAGTTTTTGTGCCGTTTTACATCCACTATTCAGCCTATAGCAGTTTAGCCCCGCCCACTCACACCGAAGTGCGGACTGCTTTCTGTGTGATCAGAACAGAGCTTATTTATTTGTAGGCACAGTAACAAAACAGCCTGTAACCATGTGAGCATGACCAGCCCAGTAAAGGCCAAAAAACAAAAACACATCGCCATTGGCAACAGGATCATTTGATCAATTTCAGTTTTCAGAGCCAGAGTTTTCTGTGAGCTACCATGTTTCCCATCACTGCAGGAAAGAGGCACGTATATGGTGCCTCCACTTATTGGTAACAAAAGCACCATATTTTTTCGTTCAGAGTTCAGTTCAGATCGATAAGATCTGATTGATTTGGCCATTGTTTGTTCTGGGTTTTTTTCTGCTGGAAGTACTTGTTGCTGGGTTTTGTCGCTTGCAGTAAAACGACTATTCATAACTACCAACATGTAATACAGAATAAAGACCGTTCTGCACAGAGCGCAATAGGAAAAAGTGAAATATTCAGATGCAATAACAACAGATAAATGGGCTGAATGTCTCGCAAATAAGATCCAATTCTTTGCTCCCGGACAAATGTACATGTGTAGCTAGGCCATCTATCCCACAAACCAATCACCAGCATTCCCAGTCTATCCTACAAACCACAAACCAATCAACCAGCATTCCCAGTCTATACTATATACCACAAACTAATCACCAGCATTCCCAGTCTATCCTACATACCACAAACTGATCCACCAGCATTCCCAGTCTATCTGAAGATGAGCTGAAGTGATACGAAGGCCAGTATTTTGATGTCAGTGATCAGTTTTAGGCACCGTCTGTGTTTCTGTTTCTAATTAAGGCCACCAGAGTAACGATAATCACTTCTGTTCCCAGTTCTGTTCTTTCTTGTCACAAACTGAATACAAATTTCAGAATTTTCAGCTTTGGTAAATCATATCCTTCATCAAATAAACACAACAGCGTTCAGAAATCACACTCTTAACTTGTCAGAAACGGACACTTTATTGTGTTGGCCTTGAAAGCTGGCTCTCACGGTCAGAGAGAGGACAGAAAATGACCAGCTGAAAACAGAATATGACTCTTTCTTGTACACAAAGGTTATAAGAGGAGAAATGAACATGTTAATATGAAAAGTATGGCTGTAAATGTAGCTTTGTTTAGAGTAAAGAGGACGACGGGGAAAATCATAACACATATTTTAAAGGACAATAAAACGCTGCATGATGGTTCTCTAGAGTCTCTCTCTCTCTTTCTCTCTTTGTTTTCTCTCTCTCTATATCTGTTCTCTCTTCTCTGTTCTCTCACTTTCTGTATCTCTCTCTCTCTCTGTTCTCTCTCTCTCTTTCTCTCTTTGTTTTCTCTCTCTCTATATCTGTTCTCTCTTCTCTGTTCTCTCACTTTCTGTATCTCTCTCTCTCTCTGTTCTCTCTCTCTCTCTCTCTCTCTCTCTCTTTCTCTCTTTGTTTTCTCTCTCTCTATATCTGTTCTCTCTTCTCTGTTCTCTCACTTTCTGTATCTCTCTCTCTCTCTGTTCTCTCTCTCTCTCTCTCTCTCTCACTTCCTGTTCTCTCTTGGTATCTCTCTCTTTGTTCTTTCTCTCTCTCTTTGTTTCTCTCTCTATCTCTCACCCTCTGTTCTGTCTCTCTTCTCTCTCTGCATTCTCTCTTTCAGTTCAGTTCAGAATAGCTTTATTAGCGTGACTGTGAGCTACAGTACTGCTAAAGCATCACAACAGTAGAAGTGAACAACAAAAACAGTAATGAAAACAGAATAAGATAAAAGTGGGGTAAGTGGAGTGGGGGTGTGGGGGTGGGGGTAAGTGGAGTGGGGGTGTGGGGGGGTGGGGGTAAGTGGAGTGGGGGTAAGTGGAGTGGGTGTGTGGGGTGTGGGGGTAAGTGGAGTGGGGGTAAGTGGAGTGGGGGTATGGAGGGTGGGGGTAAGTGGAGTCGGGGTAAGTAGAGTGGGGGATGGAGGGTGGGGGTAAGTGGAGTCGGGGTATGTGGGATGGGGGTCAGGAGGGTGGGGGTATGGGGGGGCTGTTACCCGCTGTCTCTCAGGCGGTGGTATGTTATGTGTTTGGCAGTGAGGGGGGGCTGTGGGCTGTGAGCCCCTCTCTAAGGAATATCCATAATTTCTCCAATTCTGTACATTTTTCAAAATTTGGGATGAATTTGTCGAATTTGTTTGTGTAAATTTCCCCCGTCTGTATTTTTCACAGTGAAGAAGAAAGTGCAGCTCTGTCTCGACCTCACCTGGCAGACAGTGACCACACCGCCTCTCCTCTCTGGGCAGCCAGGACTTTTTATACCTGCCCTGTTCTGTGGCCAGGCTGTGGTCACTGAGTCTGTACTTGGTCAGGATCTGTCTCTGCTCTGTATCTCTGACAGTCAGGAGAGACTCCTCCAGTTCATACTCATAGCGTTTTAATTTACTCTGAGTGTTCATTTCTTTACCCCAGTGTTCCAGATAGTCACTCTCACTGTTTCTGATGGTGTGATTGATGTTTAGTCTGGGTTCTCTTTCTCTCTCTTTCTATTTCCCTATTGTCTAACTCTTTACTCTCTCTCTCTCTCCCTCTCCCCTTCTCTCTCTCTGTGCTGAGTCAGTTTGAGGTGGTAAAGTGGGGCAGATGAGCAGTGCTGGTTCTGCTGGTTCTGCAGGTTCTGCTGCGGCTCTAGCTGAGCGATGTGATGCCAGTGAAGCGTCTTTCTTGGCGAATGTGATGATAGAGAGTAAAAGTGGAGGAGAGGAACTTTAACGAGGCAGCAGATCAGATATTATGCAAATTAGATGTCCCCAAAATTAAACACAGAGCGTTATGAAGCCTCACTGCTCTCCACCAGCTGCCTCACACCTCTGCTTCAGAGACAGTGGAAGAACATGATTCAGAAGAACCTCTGGATGGATGAAACCATCTGGGGTCTGAAATGAACTGTACTACTTTTAGATGCAGTTACAACGTTGTGTTCTTCTGGAGGTTCAGGTTGGACTACAGAGCTGGACATTCCTGTAAGAACATTGTGTGTTCTCCTCTTCTGGAGAGCACAGGTCTCTCCAACAGTGATGGAGTGGAGACAAGGTTCTAGAACAGAGATGCAGCAGAGGCAGAAGGTTCTATAAGAGAGTGAGAGCAGAGACAAGTAATTCTAGTATGATTCTGAAGGGAATGATTTGAATGGAAAGAGGGCAGAGACAGAACAATCTAGAAGAGAAACAGGTGGACCCAGCAGGTTCTAACAAAGAAACAGGTCAGAGACAGAAGGGTCTAGAAGAGAGGCAAGATGGAGATGACAGGTTCTAAGAATAGAAGCAGGGCAGAGTAAGCTGATTTTAGAGCAAAGGCAAAAGGTTCTAGAACAGCAACAGGTCAAAGACAGAAGGTTCTGGAGAAGAGACAGGGTGGACACAGTGCATTCTAGAACCAAAACATGGCAGAGAGTAAATACTGATAGTTTTTGAGCAAAGAGAGCAGGGAAAGATGATTCTAGAACAGACAGAAGGTCTTTGAACAGAAACATGGAGGAGGCAGAAGGATCTAGAAAAGAGACAAGGTGGAGACAGCACGTTCTAGAGCAGAAACAGACAAGGCAGAACGTTCCTGAATGAAGATAGCAGAGATTGAGGATTCTAGAACAGACAGATGATTCTTGTACAGAAACATGGCACAGATAGAAAGATCTAGAACAGACAGAAGGCTCGTGAACGGGAACATGATGAAGACAGAAGGCACTTGAAAATAGACAGGGAGGAGACAGTGGGTTCTAGAATAGAGGTAAGGCAGAGACACAAGGTTCTAGAGTAAATTTGGAAAGTTGTTGAACAGAGACAGAGCAGAGAAAGAGGATTCTAGAGCAGACAGGAGGTCCTTGAACTGAACAGAGACAGGGCAGGGATAGGAGGTTCTGAGGTAAATACAGAAAGTTCTTGAACAGAGGTAAAGCAAAGAAAGAGAATTCTAGAACAGACTGGAAGTTCTTAAACACATACAGGGCAGAGATAGAAGGTTCTGGAAGAGGAACAGGAGGAGAACAGTACACAGTGGAATTTCCATAGATCAGAGAGAAGGTTCTTGAACCGAAACATGAAGGAGACATAAGGCACTTGAAAATAGACAGGGTGGAGACAGTGGATTCTAGAGTAGAGACAGGGTGGAGACAGTGGATTCTAGAGTAGAGACAGGGTGGAGACAGAAGGTTTTAGAGTAAATAAAGACAATTCTTGAACAGAGACAGAGAAAGAAAGAGGATTCTAGAACAGACAAGAGCAGAGATAGAGCAGAGAAAGATGAATCTAGAACAGATAAAAGGTTCTTGAACAGAGACAGGGCAGAGACAGAAGGTTCTAGAAGAGGAACAGGGAGGAGACCGGTTCAGGGTGGAATTTCCAAAGAACGATTTGCGAGTGTTCTCCGTGTTTCCCAGTTGCAACTGTTCTTTTGAATAAGACTGGAAGTTTAATAGCTCCGCCCACAGCAGAGCATCATTAGTATGAGTGGACTGAAGGTCTTGTTTACTGTGTACCCGACTCGTGTTCTACTGTCCCCGTTATTAATTTGTTTGTTTAATTAATTGCCTTGTGCTCTGTGCCTGCCTGTCACAACCGCCCCTCAGGGATGACTGAAGTAGAGCGATTGAGAGAGAACGTTCTAGAACAGTGACATTCTGTTGTCTGGTCCTTTGTTTATGTTAGTCTCTGTGATCACGTTCTGGATTATAAAACCACTATAAATGATGGATAAACAGATCTGAAAGATTCTCATTTAATCTGGATTGTAATTTTCTTGTTGTCTCTCTGCTCACCCTTCTGTCTCTCTGCTCACCCCTCTGTCTCACTGCTCACCCTTCTGTCTCTCTGCTCACCCTTCTGTCTCTCTGCTCACCCCTCTGTCTCTCCGCTCACCCCTCTGTCTCACTGCTCACCCCTCTGTCTCACTGCTCACCCTTCTGTCTCTCTGCTCACCCCTCTGTCTCTCCGCTCACCCCTCTGTCTCACTGCTCACCCCTCTGTCTCTCTGCTCACCCCTCTGTCTCTCCACTTACTCCTCTATCTCTCCACTCATTCCTGTCCCTCCGCTCACCATTCTGTCTCTCTACTCACTCCTTTGTGTCTCCACACACTCCTCTGTCTCTTCACTTAACCCTCTGTCTCTTCGCTCACCCCTCTGTCTCTCTGCTCACCATTCTGTCCCTCTACTCACCCCTCTGTCTCTCCACTTAACCCTCTGTCTCTTCGCTCACCCCTGTCTCTCTGCTCACCATTCTGTCCCTCTACTCACTCCTCTGTCTCTCCACTTACCACTGTCTCTCCGCTCACCCCTCTGTCTCACTGCTCACCCCTCTGTCTCACTGCTCACCCCTCTGTCTCTCCACTTAACCCTCTGTCTCTCCGCTCACCCCTCTGTATCTCCGCTCACCCCTCTGTCTCTTCACTCACTCCCCTGTCTCTTCACTCACTCCCCTGTCTCTTCACTCACCCCTCTGTCTCTTCGCTCACTCCTCTGTCTCTTCGCTCACCCCTCTGTCTCTCCGCTCACCCCTCTGTCTCTCCGCTCACTCCTCTGTCTCTTCACACACCCCTCTGTCTCTTCACTTAACCCTCTGTCTCTTCGCTCACCCCTCTGTCTCTCTGCTCACCATTCTGTCCCTCTACTCACCCCTCTGTCTCTCCACTTAACCCTCTGTCTCTTCGCTCACCCCTGTCTCTCTGCTCACCATTCTGTCCCTCTACTCACTCCTCTGTCTCTCCACTTACCACTGTCTCTCCGCTCACCCCTCTGTCTCACTGCTCACCCCTCTGTCTCACTGCTCACCCCTCTGTCTCTCCACTTACCCTCTGTCTCTCCGCTCACCCCTCTGTATCTCCGCTCACCCCTCTGTCTCTTCACTCACTCCCCTGTCTCTTCACTCACTCCCCTGTCTCTTCACTCACCCCTCTGTCTCTTCGCTCACTCCTCTGTCTCTTCGCTCACCCCTCTGTCTCTCCGCTCACCCCTCTGTCTCTCCACTCACTCCTCTGTCTCTTCACTCACCCCTCTGTCTCTCCACTTAACCCTCTGTCTCTTCGCTCACCCCTCTGTCTCTTCACTCACTCCTCTGTCTTCATTCATCCCTGTCTCTTCACTCACTCCTCTGTCTCTCCACTTAACCCTCTGTCTCTTTGCTCACCCCTCTGTCTCTTTGCTCACCCCTCTGTCTCTCTGCTCACCCCTCTGTCTCTTCACTCACCCCTCTGTCTCTCCTGACCTAGTTTTAAATACAGAAAGACAGAAGAGTGCAGATCTGCTGCTGACGGCGTTTGCATACCGAGTGTTTGATCCTTCATTACTGAGAGAGAGAGAGAGAGAGAGAGAGAGAGAGAGAGAGAATAGCTGTAGGGTCTCGGCATGCTTCTGACCATCTCATTCCCTTCAACTGACCTCTCTGTCTTTGTCTGTCTCTGTCTGTCTCTCTCTGACTCTCTCTCTGTCTTTCTCTCCCTCTCTCTCTCTCTCTCTCTTTCTGTCTCTCTCTCTCTCTCTCTCTCTCTCTCTCTTTCTGTCTCTCTCTCTCTCTCTCTCTCTTTCTGTCTCTCTCTCCTCTCTCTCTCTCTCTCTCTGTCTGTGTCTGTCTGTCTCTCTGTGTACAGAATGAGGTGGGCTTTTTAAACTGAAGTGAGGCTGTTGGTTCTGTTGGTTCTGTTGGTTCTAGCTGTGTGGCTGCTGTAGGCGCAGATAAAGGAGAACGTGTAAAGGTGGATCATGAATATTAAAGTGTGTCCAGTAGAGCGGTTTACTGTGTGATCTGCTCTCCTGCTCTGACCACAGTTCACAGCTCGTTCTCCATTTTTAATTTAGCAGATTTTTTTGGTTTTATTATGTTTAGAAATATTAGAGTCTGATTTCTTTTATTCTGCTGACTTAAAAACATCAGCATCACACAGTGAATTAAATCTCTCTCGCTCTCTCTCCCTCTTTCTCTCATCTCTTCTTTCTTTCGTTCTTACTTTCTCTGTCATTCTCATTTTTTGTCTCACCCTCTGTCTGTCTTGCTCTCTCTCTCTCTCTCTCTCTCTCTCTCTCTTTTATTGTTTCTCCCTCTCTTCTTTGTTTCTGTGTCACCTTATCTCTCTTAGACCATCACCCTTTCTTTCATTCTTTCCTTCCTTCCTTCCTTTCTTACTTTCATTCTTTCTCTGTCCATCTCACTTTCTCTCGCTCTTCTTTTTGTCTGTCTTGCTCTCTCTCTCCCCCTCTCTATCTCTTTCTCTCTCTCTCTGCTTTCTGTCATTTTAACAGCTCATTTGTTGTTTCTGTCTGTTTTTCTTTTCGCTGTTTTTTTTTTCTATCGTTCAGCTCGGTGCCTGCAGCCAGCCAGTGTCCTCTTTTCAGAACAGCAGGGAAAGCGCTCTCTCTCTCTCTCTCTCTCTCTCTGCCCCCCCCTCTCTCTCTCTGCCCCCCCCCTCTCTCTCTCTCTGCCCCCTCCTCTCTCTCTCTCTCTCTTTCTTTCTCTCTCCCTCTCTGCCCCCCCCCTCTCTCTCTCTCTCTCTCTCTCTCTCTCCCTCTCTCTCTCTGTCCCCTCTCTCTCTCTCTCTCTCTCTCTCTCTCCCTCTCTCTCTCTGTCCCCCCCTCTCTCTCTCTTTCTTTCTCTCTCTCTCTCTCTCTCTCTCTCCCTCTCTCTCTCTGTCCCCCCCCCCTCTCTCTCTTTCTTTCTCTCTCTCTCTCTCTCTCTCTCTCTCTCTCTCTCTCTCTCTCTTCCCCCCTCTCTCTCTCAAACAGAGGGAGAGGTAGTTGAATGCACAGTGCACTCTGGTTGTTCAGCACTTTGCCGTTTGCTGGTGCTGATGCTGGCGGCGCTGTCTGACGGCTGAATTTATGTGTCCAGGCTCCGCCCACAAACGTGTTCTTTTATAGCTGTAATTATGAGGTTGTACAAGCTTTAAAGAAAGGTCCCGTTCTGAAACTGAGCACTGAGCACTTCATTAGGAACTCTACACTAATTCTGGGTCGGGCCTCCTTTGGGTCTCAGAACAGCCTCAGTTCTTCATAGTGTGGATTCCACCAAATGTTGGAAACATTCCGTTGAGGTTCTGGTCCGTGTTGACTCGATTGTATCATGCAGTTCCTGCAGATGTTTTAGCTGCAGTTTAATTAGCCATTAGAAGATGTTAACTGTGGCCATGAAAGGACGAACATGGTCAGCAACACTAAAACAGGCTGTGGAACTCAAGCGATGATTGATTGATAGAAAACGTTGAGAAAACATCCCCCACCCTATTACACCCCCCATAGATTCCATAGATTCATGCTGCTGGTGCCAAATTCTGACCCCACCGTCTGTGTGAATCAGCAGAAATCCGTGTTCATCAGACCAGGATACGTTTTTCAGTCTTTACCTGTCCAGTTTTGGTGAGCCTGTGTCCACTGCAGCCTCAGCTTTCTGTTCTTGGCTGATAGAATTGGATCCCGACATGGTTCTTCTGCTGTTGTAGCCCATCCACCTCAAGGTTGGACATGTTGTGCATTCTGAGATGCTTTTCTACTCAAAACAATCACACAGAGTGGTTATCTGAGCTAACAAAGCCTTTCTGTCTAGCCATTCTCCACTGACCTTCATTCTTCATTAAAGCTAAAACTGTAGAACAGACAGTCTATATCACAATACCTACATTTAGAGTCAGTTATTCATTCAGCCTAATGAGAAACTGTAGAACAGACTCAGTCTATATCACTATACCTACATTTAGAGTCGGTTATTCATTCAGCCTAATGAGAAACTGTAGAACAGACTCAGTTTATATCACAATACCTACATTTAGAGTCGGTTATTCATTCAGCCTAATGAGAAACTGTAGAACAGACTCAGTCTATATCACAATACCTACATTTAGAGTCGGTTATTCATTCAGCCTAATGAGAAACTGTAGAACAGACTCAGTTTATATCACAATACCTACATTTAGAGTCGGTTATTCATTCAGCCTAATGAGAAACTGTATAACAGACTCAGTTTATATCACAATACCTACATTTAGAGTCGGTTATTCATTCAGCCTAATGAGAAACTGTAGAACAGTAGTAGTGCACATAATGTATTTGCACCCTCGAGCTTTGAGACCTGCCTTGAACTAGCACACTAAGGACTCGAGTCTCTTACTCACCCTTGTCCAAGGTCAATACTGAGGCGCTAACCATAAATCCTTAAAAACACAGCAGGGTAAGAGCGTAAAACGCAAGCCCCCCGTTACGAACCAAGGGGGTAAATTTAGAGTAGAATGAGGCCATGACGATGATGTAAAGTGACTCAGCGCAGTGCTGAAAGGAAAAGCCGTCGAATCCGTCTGGGTGCGGGAGATGAGCCGGGACACTCTGGAGTGACGGAGTGAAATGTCAACACCTGCTGAATGAAAAATGAAAGATCTGGAAAAGAAAGCGAGTGAATAAAGCAGGCGGAGGGAGAAGGTCAGGAAGCGAGTGAGACGGAGATTAAAATGTCAGGCTCCCGTGCGACGGGGCTGCATTCTGGGATGCTGAAGGCGCACGCAATCCCACGATCCTCTGCACGGGCTCAGGCAAGGACCGTCCTTCAGGCCTCCGAGGCTGTAATAGTCCCGGCATTAATCACACGGACACAATGAAAGCAGGACTATAGCTCTGCTGCAGAAACAGGCCAGGCCTCAAAGAAAGTTTACAGCCGTCAGAGCTCAGCCAATGACATCAGCCGGATAGGTCACATGACCAACAACATCAAGGTGACCTGGCTGTTAACGGCTGCTTAGGAATAAGTCAGCGGAAACTGAAATTTCCCCAGTTTATGGTTTTACAAGACATGTTTGGTGTTTGAAGTCAACAAGTAATGGAAACTTACACCCCACCGATTAGCATCGTGCCTCAATCATCACTTCCTCAAACTGTGTAATAGACTTGATTATATGATTTCTGACACACTGTCATCTATAAACATGGACTAAAGTACAGGGGAAATCATGTATCAAGACTTCAGTACATTTTTATTCTCATAAAAACATTATAGAGCGCTTTTTTGTGATCAATTTTTTATGAATTTTAACAGATATCATGCAAAACATACATTGTTCTCCAATGCACACAAGCATTAATAATTACAGTCAAAATTACAGTTGATACCAGCGCAGACACAGTCACTGCCACACCGACTGAGAAAGACAAAGATAGGTTGGGCCTTGTGGGCAGTTGTGTTATGGGGCTAAAATAAATCCTTCAAAGCTGATGCAATCGAATCCCACGCCAACACACACCGTAGCTGATTTAGCTTTATGTATCACTGCAGTAGTCCACTCAAGGGAAACAACATCATAGCCGTTGTTTCGAGAGTCGTATATTTGGATTGAACCAGTTATGTATGACAGACTTTTTTTATCAGCAATAAGATCAGCAAAGATTACTCGTTTTTGAGCTAAAGGTGAAATCATTGAATAAACTTCCAAAACATATGCAGAAATGCGCCAACAGTGCTGCAAACAGTACAATAAGGCGCCTGTTTTATGCCTCAACCCTCTGTGGTCATTCTCTCTCTCTCTCTCTCGATCTGTTCATCTCTTCTTAAACTCTCCTTTGTTTCCTCATATGTTTCATATCTAAATGCTCCATTATCTTCATCACTACTTCCCAAAACCGCTGCAGCAGCTTCAGCAGCTGTAAACTCTCTGCACGCCGTTTCACATGAGTCTCAGATGTGGACTGAATGAAGAACGAAGGGTTTCCGGCGTGATGGTCAGTCCTTAGTGATTTCCTGAGTGTCCATTGGTCAGTTTCACACAGAATGTAGACGGACACACCAATCCACCAGTTCCACACGGTGAGAGGCAGATGACGTGTATCTCAGCCCCTCTTCATAGGCTCATAACTCCGGATGTGAGTCTCGTATGATCTCGTGATAAGATGGAATGGAAAGGGCGACTCTACAGACTCAGGAAGTGTTTGAAATGGATTTCTGAGCTGGATCATCACAAAGATACAGACACAGATATAGAGACAACGGAATTGACAAGTGATGCAGGATGGAATCTGAGCTGGTTCAGTTCCCATTCGCAATGAACTGATATTTCTAAAGATTTATCTGAAGCAGAGCGGTAGATACTGTAAGGTGTTGGAAGCCGAAGGGGGCGAGAAGGCAGGATGTTTTGTTGTCCGTGAAAAAAGTAGCAAGGAAAAAACAGAAACAAAAGAAAGGCAACATGAGGAAAGTACTAAGGAAATTAAAAGAACCACCAAAAGAAAAAAAACAGAGAATAAAACACACTGGAAACTCTACCTGAGCTAAGAATCAGCAAAACACACTAAAACAATGCCAAGCAAGGAACAGACCAAGCCAAGGGGAGTAAATAGACAATAGATGGGGCAAACAAGAGGGCAGGGCTACAGACAACACACAAGTGGGCCAGATGACGAGGGGACAGGACCAGGGAGGAGACACAGACCAAAATAACAACAAAAGCACATGGAACACGAAACACGAGGGAATGAAAACAAAGGCAGAATGACGGGGAAAGACAGGATGTTACAGGTACTTGTTGCTAATCCCTGTTTACAAACATGGCAGTTAAACCATTCAGACATCAGGTGTGAAGAAGCTGGATTGTCCCAGGGAACACTGTACACCTTCATAGCAGATCTGAAGATGTAGAAAGTAAGAGGTGCTGGAGAAACATTTTCCTTTTAGATCTGTATATGTGCAGAAATCAGAGTCATTAAACAAATCACCAGAGGTGAAGATCCCCTTTTTGCTCCAAGAGGAATATACACTATATAGCCAAAAGTATTGGGACACCTCCACATCACCCCTACAGGAGCTTTTATGAATCCCATTCTAAATCCATAGGCATTAATATGGAGTTGGTCCCCCTTTCCAGCTCTAACAGCTTCCACTCTTCTGGGAAGCTTCTACAAGATGTTGGAGAGTCTGTGGGAATTTCTGCCCATTCATCCAGAAGAGCATTAGTGAGGTCAGACACTGATGTTGGACGAGAGGGTCTGGATCACAATCTCCGTTCTAGTTCATCCCAAAGGTGTGTGATGTGGTTGAGGTCAGGGCTCTGTGAGGGTCAGTCAAGTTCTTCCACACCAAACTCATCCAGCCATGACTTTATGGAGCTGCTTTGTGCTCTGGGGCTCAGTCATGCTGGAACAGGAAAGGTTCTTCCCCAAACTGTTCCACAAAGTTGGAAGTGTACAGTTGTTCAAAATGTCTTGGTGCTGAGTCATTAAGATTCCCCTTCACTGGAACTAAGGGTTCTAGATCAACCCCTGAAAAACAGCCCCATATCATCATCCCTCCTCCACCAAACTCTACAGCTGGCACAGTGCAGTCAGGCAGGTAACGTTCTCCTGGCATTCGCCAAACCCAGACTGGTCCATCAGACTGACAGATAGAGAAGCTGATTAGTCACTCAGAACACGGTTCCACTGCTCCAGAGTCCAGTGGCGGCGCTTTACACCACTCCAGCCGACGTTCGGCATTGTGTATAGAGATCTTAGGCTTGTGTGCAGCTGCTCAGCCATGGAAACCCTGCCATGAAGCTTATAATGCTCAGTTCCTTTGCTGATGCTTCCAGAGGCAGTTTGGAACTCTTTAGCGAGTGATCGACACTGTGCGCTTCAGCACTCGTCGCCCCCACTCTGTGTGTTTGTGTGGTCTACAGCTTCGTGGCTGAGCTGTTGTTGCTCCTGGATGCTTCCATTTCACAATAATAGCTCTTACAGTTGTCAGGGGCAGATTTAGCAGGATCTGACTTGTGGCAGAGGAGGCATCCTATGATAGAGCCATGTTTAAAGTCACTGAGCTCTTCAGTACGACCCTCTACTGCCAGTGTTTGTCTATGGAGACTGCAAGGCTATGTGCTTGATGTGATCGACCTGTTAGCAATAAGAGTGGCTGAAACACCTGAACTCAATAATTAGGAGGGGTGTCCCAATACTTTTATGAATCTTCCAAGACCATGGTAAGGCAGATCTTGAAGCCTATGAGGTTTGATCATGACCTCCTCAATGAGCCACCAAGGAACTTTTAAGTCTGAATCCAACCATGTGGCCACATTCTTAGCTGAGAGGATAAATAACAGAAATCTAGGTTTGGCAACGAAAGACCGTCTGCTTCCTTCCGCCTCCGTAGAGTAACCTGCCTCATTCTGGCACGCTTCCCAGCCCATATGGATTTATATGTTGGAGACTTTACTTCATCAGTGTATTTAGGTGGAAGAGGAGGAGGAAGTATAAAAAAGAGAAAATTAATTTGAGAAGTGATATTCATTTTACAGCAGAGATTCTTCCTGTAAGAGAAGCTGTCAGTGAGCCCCACTGATCTAGGTCAGCTCAAATCTTCTGCATTAGGATATTAAAATTTCCTTCTTATGATCCGTGATAGTGATGGATAAATTTAAACTCCTAAATAAATGAGTTACTGAGAGGAACTGATGAGGTGACTGTACTGCTGTTGTTGTTTAATGGCACGGGATTTGATTTGGTCCAGTTAATCTCATACCCAGAGAATGAATATAATATATTGAATAATTGCAGGAGATGATTAGAGGAAGAATCTATATCAGATAGATATATTATTACAGTCTGTCAGAGTGACTGTGTGGATCATATGAACATTATAGAGCTTTTTAAATGAAGCAGTAGAAGCCATATCGCCCCCTACACTTCCTGTAGTGTATTGCAGTCTGTCAGAGTGACTGTGTGGATCATATGAACATTATAGAGCTTTTTAAATGAAGCAGTAGAAGCCATATCGCCCCCTACGCTTCCTGTAGTGTATTGCAGTCTGTCAGAGTGACTGTGTGGATCATATGAACATTATAGAGCTTTTTAAATGAAACAGTAGAAGCCATATCGCCCCCTACACTTCCTGTAGTGTATTACAGTCTGTCAGAGTGACTGTGTGGATCATATGAACATTATAGAGCTTTTTAAATGAAACAGTAGAAGCCATATCGCCCCCTACACTTCCTGTAGTGTATTACAGTCTGTCAGAAAGACTTTTGTGTTCATCACTATTTTGCTGTGGTTATGGCTTTGATTAAGCACCTTATATATATTTGAAAGTACTGTCAGCCTCTGTGCACACAGCTGCCCTCAAAGTGGGCTGATAATAGACCCGCACATCTGAACTGTGTATTTTTTATGAATTATGAGCGTTATCGTAATGCCTTCAAAGGCCAGTCTTTAAAAGCTTTATGTGCTGTCCCAGAAACCTCGCTGATAAATGTTTACTTGCTTTCCTGTCGCTTCTTCCAGCAGAATGAGAATATATTTAATTTCTCTCTCAAATCCTCTTAGCAAAACCTCTTCCCTGTCGTTAGGACTGCCTCATTATATTTGCTTTGTAATGACATATTATTTACACACTTACAGTGTAAAATATAATAGTAATTGTCACAACACTTTTTTTAACTGATATTTTGCTCAATTTAAGTTTTCAGAGAATAAACATAACAAATTATGAAATATCAGTGCATTTCCAGGAAATATTGACTTTCGATCCTAAACACCTGAATTTTTGTATGTTAAGAACCAACAGATGTAAATCAATGTATTCACAACAATTTTCATCAAATTCAAATCATAATAAAATAATTTAGTTCATCCACTTGATGCAGAAATAATTCATATAGAGTTGCAGCGTATGTTTATTATAGCTGGCAGTGCTGATCTATTAGCTCTTATGAAGAAGTGGACAAACCTGCGTGTGTTCTGATGGATATCAGATACTCTCTGGCTGTATTTGTGTTATTGATTATTGGTTCATTGACGTTTCTTCTGACAGCTTGTTATTTTATACAGGTCAGTGCTGCAGTTAACCCTAAACGCTCTTCCCACAAACAATCGGCTTTTCACCAGCGTCAATAATAAACAGAGCAATGAGCTTCGTGACTGCAGCCCCTGCAGGAACTCCTAACCTGACAAACAGGCTGTAGTTCAGTTTCAGGCTTCAGTCTGGCTGCTACCGTGTTTAGCTGTGCTAATGTACCTTAGTCCATGTTTATAGATGACGGTGAGTCACACCAACATATACATGTCTCACATCCCTGTATCTGAATATTCCTCTGAGCTCCACTTTTGTCATTAAGAGTTTATGTATCAAAACAGTCATTATTAATTGCTACATGATCATTTTTCAGCCTCTGTTCATCCCTTACAGTTAAACAGTGTTTGTCTTACTGTGTCTTTAAGACTGATATATGTAAATGAGCTCTTTTCTGATTGGCTGTCCTGTATTGTGCCTCATTCACGAAGTGATCCAAGCTATTATTTTAGTTAGTAACCAGAAAAGTGCATTTCCAGAAGAGCCTGATTACACAGATTAAGCAATTCCCAGGTGGTTGCTAGGGAGTTGTCAGGCAGTTGTTATGGTATTTTAGTGGTATTCCAGGTGGTTTCTAGGGTGTTGCCAGGCAGTTGTTATGGTATTTTAGTGGTATTCCATGTGGTTTCTACGGTGTTGCCAGGCAACTGTTATGGTATTTTAGTGGTATTCCAGGTGGTTACTAGGGTGTTGCCAGGCAGTTGTTATGGTATTTTAGTGGTATTCCAGGTGGTTTCTAGGGTGTTGCCAGGCAGTTGTTATGGTATTTTAGTGGTATTCCAGGTGGTTTCTACGGTGTTGCCAGGCAATTGTTATGGTATTTTAGTGGTATTCCAGGTGGTTGCTAGAGTGTTGCCAAGCAGTTGCTATGGGATTTAAGTGGTATTCCAGGTGGTCCCCATGGTCTTCTAGGTGGTTGTAGGGTTTTACTCGCTGATTGCTATGGTGTCCCAGGTGGTTGCTCAGTGATTATTGTGGTTTCTAAGGTGATTGCTAGGGTGTTTTATGCAGCAAATGCTTTAAGAGTGATATATGTAAATGAGCTCTGTTTTGATTGGCTATCCTGTATTGTGCCTATCTCATCTTCTCAAAAATATATTCTGAAAAATCAGTAACTTGACCTGACAGTATAGGTGGTCTTTTGTCCAGTTAAGGAGAGGGAAAGAAAATGGTTATTTAATTCTAAGAAGATCCAAGACTTACATCTTGAATGGATACACTATAAGACAGTGAAAGAAAGAAAACAGAAAAGGATAGAGAGTTAGCGAATGAGTGACCCCAGCACAGTCCACTATTGAATGTAATGAATGCGCAGCGTTCCTGAAAAGTGATCCAGTTCATTTGTGGAGCGTTATTCAGTTCAGTGGAGATTCCGCAGCTCATTCCTTCACTAATTAGCTCAGTGCTGAAATCAAAATGCCACGTTATTTGTTAATTAGCTCGTAATGCTCTAGGTCATGTTTGAGGATGAGAATGGCAGCTTCTGGAGCTTTTCAGCCGCTCAGACAAGCACACACAACAACACAGAGGCAAAATTAGCGTAATCGCCAGAATGTTCTGAACAGCACCAAAGCATCAGTGGCGACTGTGACCCCACCTTGACCCTCGAGCCGCTGTGAGGTCGTCCAAGCTGTGTAGCTCCCGGGAATTCATTTCTAGTTTTGCTGAGGCCTTTTGGCTGCGTTTGGAGTGGATCTACATCTATTTCAAACATTTCTACATATCAGTGAATTTATTGCCTATTATTTGAGTAAATAAAATGAAACAGTAGAAGCCATATCGCCCCCTACACTTCCTGTAGTGTATTACAGTCTGTCAGAGTGACTGTGTGGATCATATGAACATTATAGAGCTTTTTAAATGAAACAGTAGAAGCCATATCGCCCCCTACACTTCCTGTAGTGTATTACAGTCTGTCAGAATGACTGTGTGGATCATATGAACATTATAGAGCTTTTTAAATGAAACAGTAGAAGCCATATCGCCCCCTACACTTCCTGTAGTGTATTACAGTCTGTCAGAGTGACTGTGTGGATCATATGAACATTATAGAGCTTTTTAAATGAAACAGTAGAAGCCATATCGCCCCCTACACTTCCTGTAGTGTATTACAGCCTGTTAGAGTGACTGTGTGGATCATATGAACTTTATAGAGCTTTTTAAATGAAACAGTAGAAGCCATATCGCCCCCTACACTTCCTGTAGTGTATTACAGCCTGTTAGAGTGACTGTGTGGATCATATGAACTTTATAGAGCACTTTTCTAAGTTTTTCATAGTCGATGTAGCCCTTGTTGAGTGATCAGTGCAGACACTATGGGAGGTATAATCTGTAAGCTGGTTTTAACCCTGATGTTTTTTGGGTTTTTTCACAGTTGGCCCGGCTCACAGTGTCCTAGTGGAGATCAAACCGAAGGTTTCCTTTGATGCCCAGCCCTGGGATTTACACTCTGCAGAGGGAGCCGGAGGGAAGGTCAGTCTGCCTCAGTCTAACTTCAGCCCTGTAATTTGATGGTCAAAAAAACTTCCTAGCAGTGGCGGCTCTCTGATTTGGTCGAGGAGGCCAAAACGAAATGACTGCTTACATTTACTCTCAATAGTAGCACTCGAAGTATGATGAGTTCTAAACTACAGTTTTGATTAATCAAATCCCCAAATTACCCAGTAACTGTAACTGGGTCAGGCAGAGAAACTGAACAGTGCTGGGACTTGTAGAGCACAGGCTAGGGTTGCCAGGTGTTCAGATAAACCTGCTCTTTCCAAATTCCACCCAGCTTCAAGAAACAATTAAAAATGCATCTTTGTCTGATGTATCATTGTTTCAGTGTTGTTTTTATTAATGTTACACAATAGCAGAACAAACAGAAGACTGGATATGAAATGAAACAGTTATTAAACTTTTGTCCTTTTTTCCTTAAAAAAACAAAGAAAATGAAGGGACATAATAAAAAAACATATCTTTATCTCCCCCAAACAATAAATTATTTAAAACTGTGCACTGCCTTTTACAGCTTTGAATCTACATTCTCAATAGAGATGGTTCTTCAAGGGTTCTTCGGTAAAGACAGTGGTTCTATATAGCACTACAAACACTCAAAGAACCATTTGCATGCTTAACTGGTTCTCTGCATGGTGAAATGTTCTTCTGATGGAGAATGTGTTGTATTTGCTTCTATATAGCAACAAAAAAAAAGGTTTCCTATAGTGATCATTTCAAGCTTGTAACAATAGAAGAACCCTTTTTGGGGCTATATAGAACCCTTTCAGAACCATAACACATTCTCCATCAATCTGAAGAACCATTTAATCATGCAAATGGTTCTTTGAGTGTTCATGGTACTGAAGTACCCTTGAAGAACCATCTGCATGAAGAAATGGGTTTTCAGATTGACGGAGAATGTGTCGTATATGGTCCTTCATAGAACGTTTTTGAAAATGGTTCCATATAGCACCAAAAGGGGTTCTGTTATTTTTACAATGTCAAGCTTTTCACCATAGAAGAACCCTTTTTGGTTCTATTCAGAACTATTTTCAAAAAGAACCACCTGTTTTTAGAGTGTACTGCAATTTTTTCCCCGATGTGTTTGAGCTCATCACCCCACTGAGGGTGTTTTACAGTTCTGGTTATCTGAATTCAGCCCACCAGCAAATTCTTCATGCCCTTCACAAACAGCAGTCCTGCTTCCTACAACCTGAATTTATCCCAAGTCAAAGGTCGTTCTCTCTGGATCTGTTCATCTCCTCTTAATCTCTCCTCTAAAGGCTCTTCATATTTCATGATCCTCATATGTTTCATATCTAAATGCTCCGTTATCTTCATCACTACTTTCCAAACCCGCTGCAGCAGCTTCAGCAGCTGTAAACTCTCTGCACGCCGTTTCACATGAGTCTCCGATGTGGACTGAATGAAGAATGAAGGGTTTCCGGCGTGATGGTCAGTGCTTAGTGATTTCCTGAGTGTCCATCGGTCAGTTTCACACAGAATGTAGACGGACACACCAATCCACCAGTTCCACACGGTGAGAGGCAGATGACGTGTATCTCAGCCCCTCTTCATAGGCTCATAACTCCGGATGTGAGTCTCGTATGATCTCGTGATAAGATGGAATGGAAAGGGCGACTCTACAGATTCAGGAAGTGTTTGAACTGGATTTCTGAGCTGGATCATCACAAAGACACAGACACAGATATAGAAACAGAGAATCTGATGCGTGGCTGAGTTTGTGCGGTTTCTGCAGATGTTGATCAGTTGGAACAGCTGTGACTGATTAAGAAAGGATTTGGCCAAAAGTTTGGATTGGATTGTACAACATGATCATCTACACCAGTTAAACCCAACCCAGCTTCTAGAGATCTACCACCAGCGTATGGAACTTAATTACATGTCTGTCACACCTGGTCCTTCTGATCTAGACCTTCCTGAAGGCATCGATTAGCTGCAGCAGGTGAGAAAGATTAAGGCTTGAATTAATTTTGGCAGGGTGGTGGACGTTACACAAGATCTGGTGTGTGTGATCCATGGCATGAGGAAGGAATTTGCATGAGTTTTTCTTAACAACTGTGATATGGAGTTGTGTCGTAGTGCCTGTGGTCTCGCGGCTGTGCAGTCAATAAGTGGATCAATAGCCCTGGTTCAAATGAACATGGGTTTAGATCAAAAGATGACGACTACTGCCAGACCAGGTGGCCACTTTTACCTTTTACAGGCCACTTTAATAGAAACACCTACCTTGTGCTTCCACTAACTGGCCACTTTATTAGAAACACCCACCTTGTGTTTCCACTAACTGGCCACTTTATTAGAAATACTCACCTTGTGTTTCCACTAACTGGCCACTTTATTAGAAACACCCACCCTGTGCTTCCACTAACTGTCCACTTTATCAGAAATACTCACCTTGTGTTTCCACTAACTGACCACTTTATTAGAAACACCCACCTTGTGCTTCCACTAACTGGCCACTTTATTAGAAACACCTACTTTGTGCTTCCACTCAGAGGCCACTTTATCAGAAACACTGAAGCTACATGGGAGGGGTTTCTAATATAGTGGCCAGAGATGGTATGTGGTTGCTGGGTCAGTGCAGTGTGTCATAGTCAGCTTTAGTGCATGTTGGTTCTACTGAAGTCTTAATCTGTCTCTCTCTCTCTCACTCACGCTCTCTCTCAGACACCCCCACTTCCCTGACCTTCATAAATCTCCTCTTTTAATGAGACAGGCGATGATGTCATGCTCTCAGAAACAGGCTAAGTAAATCTCCCAAGGCTTGCATCGTTAGCATAGAGACTCATCGCTCAGCCACAGCAGCGCTCCTCACTATAACTCACCAGCAGACACAGATCAGGCTGCGTCAGATGTCTATCCAAAACACAGCATCGCGCCGCTGATACATCAGAATATTAAACACACAGCAGAACCGCACCAGCGTCTTCAGTGGCTCAGTCTAGGGGGGTTCACCAGGGGTCGATTCGAGGGAGGAGGCCAGTCCCCTGATCAAAAAAATGACAAACCCCTCCCCCTCCCTTTCCATCCCCTTTGGAATAAAGTGATGACTTAAAGGGGAATTCCAACAGTTTTTCAAAATTTCCACATTATTCAGTAGTTGAAATGGACACAAAGTGAAGTGGTTCACTGTACAGTGTTACTGTGGTGGTGATAGGATCCAGGGGTCGCTGTGACTACAACACAAATATAGACATTTTATTTACTATCCAGAACCACCAGTGAACCTACACGAGTCTTCTGAGTCTATATGGAATGTTGATGATGGAAAATAGTGGAAAATCTGAAATAATAAGTTTTCTTTGGGGACTATTTTGCCTCACAGCGCCCTGCATGTATCCCTCCACCATGAATGGAGTTTAAGTTCTCTAAACTATCATAAAACAGTGTCTCAGTCATCAGGCAGTGAATTCATAACCATTTCATGTAGGAACTTTCTGTGAGGGAGCTTTTAGAGGTGGACGTCTGGTTCCTATCACCACCACTGTGAACAGTTCTGACTCGGTAAGTTTATCTAGAACAGAGCGTTTCACACCAAACCACTCTGAATGACTCTGTTTACATCTTAACCATTTAATTATACAGACATTTTGAAAAATTGGTGGAGTTCCCCTTTAAGATCTTTACTATCAAAAGAGTTCTGCAGTGTGAAGAATAAGCTTCTGGTAACCTTTACTTAAACCTCAGGTTGGAGATTTTTTGCTAGACCTGGCAACTCGGCCCACTGTTGAGAATACAACATATGTGTTGAACATATATTGGCCAAAAAAGCAGAATTTGCTGTTCCACCCAACTGTTACAGGTTCTAGA
Organism: Colossoma macropomum; assembly: GCF_904425465.1. Lineage (NCBI taxonomy): Eukaryota > Metazoa > Chordata > Actinopteri > Characiformes > Serrasalmidae > Colossoma > Colossoma macropomum. Next base: position 936,107 of record NW_023495965.1, on the reverse strand, counting down.
TGCTCTGATCAGTACAGTTAGACTGGGCATTATATGTGAAGCCTGATGGTGGCAGTATGACTGAAAAGCTCTGTTTGTACTCCTTTGCTCCTACGCAGTTGACCTGTGTGCAGTCCTGTCAGGAGGCTGACCAAACGATAGAGAAGGCTGGCATCACTCCACTGCCCACATAGAAGTAGTGCACACTGCAGACCCCTCAGCACACAGACCACAGGAACCCATTTACTCCTGTGGGTTCTGAGCCTAAAAATAGCCTGGATATTAACTTCTTATTTGATATTACTTGATGATACATTACCTTAGATGCCAACTGCAGGGGGCATTGAATCTTTGGCCCCCCAAACCTAATTGGAAGCCTAATTGCCCCCCTAAATCCTAGTCTAAAACTAGAGAAAACCCAGCGTAGTGAAACTGCATAGATCTGTCTGAGAACTGCAGAATAATGAAACTGCACGTAAAGGAGTATTTTAAGCATGCAGGGTCGCTACGGCAACCAAAAAGTGTGTTTTTATACATGTGTGTATTTGAGTTGGTGGTTCTTTCCTCCTCTAGCCGGGCGTGATGGTCCTCTATGGCAACCACCGGTCCAGTTTGAGACTTGACTGGCTTACTTTTGTGTTTTATTGTGTTTCCAATCAGAATGTCATTGTCTTGATAGTGGTCAATTGAATTCATTCATTTCAACAGTCACTATGGAGGATTTGGGGTTTGGAGCCCTCTCTGGTGGAAATGTGTAATTGCACACAATGTGCAGAAGAACATTTTGTAATGTCGGTTGTGTTTCGGACCCCCACAAGCAGATGAATCTGACTCCCTCTGACTTTACAGGGAGACTGACGGCGGCGCTGCTCACCATGTATTAGTGTGTGTATGTTCTCCTCACTCAGTAACAACACTTCTTTCAGCTTTAACATAAAATATTACATAGTGCAGCTTTAAGTCTCAAGTCCAAGTTAGAGTCGAGTTTCGAGTCAATCAACACCCACATCTGTGGTCAGGAGGTGCTTCAGGACCAGAATTGGGAAGCTGTGGTCAAGAGGATTGTGTGGATGTAATGTAGATCGGTTCTGCTGGGGTTACACAAGGAAGTTCCACAGAATGATGTGTTGTTTACCTGCTATTTGTGACACATTTGGTCTTAAAAGTTGATCCCAAATCAAGGAACCATGATTTAAACTTTGATTTAGTACATTGAGGCTGACCCTCATTCACAATGTATGTAATATATACACACGATACAATTGTGATAGTAAAAGCAAATAAAATATGACCTTATCATTAAAACAGCACATGAAAATAAAAATTAGAAAACAATAAGGCAAATAAGAACGACCTATTAAAACTATTAGGCAGATTAGTAATAAAAAATAAATCAAAATCAGTAAATATTAGTAACTTATTAAGTAAATAAAACCACCGAATAGAATAGGAACAAGAAAATAGGAAACAATTCTAATACAATAATAGTGATGATAGGATAAAAAAAATAAATACTATATATAGTAAACAACAATGAAACATGATAAAGTAATTAAGTACTCAAGAAAAGAGTAATAAGAAGAGAATTAACAAAGTCAATTAAATTAAATCTGTTACTTATTACATGTATAGACAATATTTATTATACTAAATAAAAAAAAATAACAAAAAATCCTTTATATAAACTCTATTCACAAATGTTAACAATAAAAATGTTATAAATAAAAGCAAGAAATAATTTACACTGCCAGGATATAATATAGGGTATAATATAGGATATAATAAGTGTAATAAATAGCAATAAAAAATCAACAGAAAACAACAAACAACAAAAAATAGGTAATATAAATTTAACTACAAAAAAGATGTGCTTGAGAGATTAGTTGGGCGTGGCTCTGCAGAACCAGTCAATCTTCCCTCCAGCCCGGACCACCATCAGTTCCTCCCCCCACTGAGATGCGCCAGCAGCCAGAGCGTTTTGTTTCCTGTGGCAATAAAAAGTTGTGCAGGGATCGTTTCCTCCGGCCCTGGATGACCCATCCACATCTACAAACTCAGCAATGGCAGGGTCATGAATGAGCAGCTGCCCTGGCCGTGACGGTGACGCTGATGAAGAGGAGGAGGCAGCAGGCCTGGCACACATTTCAGACGTACTTGGAGCTGGCACTCGACGGCAGCATGAAAGCCCTGGCAGGGACTCAGTGAGGCCAGCCAGGGAACACATGGTGGCTGTCACCGGGAGCCCACACTCGCTCCTGCTGATCCAAAACCACTCCAGACAGCTCCACACTTCCCGAGGCGTGTGTGTGTGTGTGTGGGGGGGGGTGTTTCTGCAGCATGTCTGCTCTGTATCCAACACTTCCCTTCCCTGGCTGTCTGGCCCATGAGGCGGGCCAATCACAATGCAGCCAAATTTACACAATTAGCGTCTCAGTAGCCTGAGTTGTCACATATACGCCCCCCCTCCATCATCTCAGCCCCCCTGAAAATGTCATTCTTCCCCAGATAAATACATTTTCTTTAAACGCTGCAGTAAACAACCAGCAAACTCTCCCTCAAGGTCTTCCATTCACTGATTTTATGGTTTAAACTGTATTGAAGCTTCTGGAGTGAAGCTTTCCATAACCTGCTAAAGCTGAGTGCGAATGCTGATTGGATGTCTCACAAGTAAGCTGGCTATCTAACATCTAAATGCATCAAATCCGATAGCATATATACAATAAGTAATCAGAATACAGGTAATTAGACGTCACAAATGAATAACATTAGTACTTTATTTCAAAGCCATTGTTGGCAACTACAGCCAACAACTGAAGGACAAGCACTGTGGTTCAGTTTTGGCCCAGTCCTCTTGGCCGGGGTCAGCAACATATGCTTCAAAACCATGTCCGGCTCTTTTACTGCCCTGTTGTCGGCTCCACAACTTAATCAGATTAGTAGGTAAAAATAAAATAATCCTCCTTTACAGTAAAATAAAGCTCTGCTGATCGTTCAACACAGTTTAACAATAAATGGTCTTAAACTCTGGAGTTAATGTAGAACTGCTGATTCACCCTTTAACCCTGAAGATCAGCGCAGACTGCTGGTCACCATAGCAACACAGACAGCAATCTCGCCTAGCTAGTAGCTAACGAACACTTATGTTCACTCTATGTTTAATCAATTCATCCGTTTAATCTGCAGTGAGAAACTGTCAAACACAAACGTCACGAGGCTGAAGTCGCTTCTCATTCGCCAGCTTCTTGTTTGAATTTTCCCATTCCACCTTAAATGGTGCAGCAGTTACATTCTGCTGCCTCAGGCACCATTTAAGGTGGAACGGGAAAATTCGAACAAGAAGCTGGCGAATGAGAAGCGACTTCAGCCTCGTAAAAAGACGAACGTTGAGAGACATTTTACAGAAACTGTTCTACTTTTGAGGAACGTTTCCTGCTGGAGATGTGAGAAAAGCGGCTGTAGCTGAGCTGAAGCTAAGTCTGCGTTTTCATTTATATTATATTATATATTTTAGCCTATTCTAGGATGTTAGCACATACTGAGACATACATGATGGTAAAACAACCATCTTCTCCCCAGACTCAGTTTCTTCATGTTTCTCCTCTGATATCTCCCGGTACATCGCTCCATTGATGGTTCATTTGATGGGGTGTGATGCTCCAGTACTGTTTACAGAGTAGCAGTAAAGCATTTCTGATTTGTATAAATGTTTATGCGCAGATTTTACATGATCATTAGTCTGATAGCGTGTTGTGAAATATTCCATGGTGTGAGAATGATTAGTTGTGGTTCCATGAACTTTCTAACTCCATATTATCGATCCGGTTGTGCTGACAGGGATGTTAAAGGTCTTTGCTGAGGCTCTGTAGCTTTTTTTCATACGAATATTATTTAATAATGTTCTCCCTGAGAACTTTAGGAATATGATATAATAGTATTGAAGTTTAATAGTGGCCTTACCTACATGTGATGTCATCCCATATGGAAAAATAATCACATATATTAAGCAAATATATTTTTGCTATATATGAAAATGGCCAAAAAATGTATCTGTTAAATATATATTAAATGTATTTATCTGTATTAGTTATTATCTGTGTTCAGTTGAGTGTAATGAAGGTTCCAGATGTACCTAAACGTTCTTCTGTGATCTGCACTGTACTTTACATTAACCATGTACGTCTGCAGTCAGACTCTCACACACAATGTATTTCACACAAACAAGATATCAGATCATAACCGCATTTTCACAGAGTATCAATACCCACAACACTCGCTTCTGTCCTGATAAAGGATCATTAGATCAGATTTAAAATGAAGATACTGGAACACAAATTCATCTCTAAAGGTATCAGACAGTGAAGAGCATCAGACAGTGAAGAGCATCAGACAGTGAAGAGCATCAGACAGGATTCTGGATATTTTCATACATTGTCAGATGGATTTATAAACATATTTACACAGTTATTTTTGTCTGTGTAATATTTCCACATACATTTTAAAATAGATGCATTTTAAATATATTCGGTTAATATGGGGATATATTCTGAAATACATTAGCTGACCGCGGCGTTCCTGCAGAGGTCTATATTTGGACACGCTGCCTCTGAGATCACTTCCTCAGGCCTTGTCCTGTGTCCTGACTCTGAGGTCGTTCCCTTTGAGTCTAACACTGGCGGCTCTCTCCACGTCCACATCATCTTCGTTCACAATCGGCACAGTCTAATATTGATGCCTCTCTCCACGTCTCCATATTCGTGGGCGGAGCATTTTCAGGTTAATTATTCGGTTCTGAGGCACAGTGAGGCAGCAGTGCCGCTGCATTCCGAGCGTTCCCTCAGTGTTTGCACTTCCGCTCTCCGGGAGAGTGAACGACAGCTCGGTAACAGCTGCTCGGAGCGGCTGCGTTGTTTGAGTGAAATGCAGAAAGTAAACAAAGGAAAAAAGCCAAACGCGGGAGCTGATTAATCTCCTCCTCCAGTGGAGTGAAATCACAAATCACACAGCTGTTCAGCTGGGAAATGGATCTGATCTGAACTGTGACCTCACAAACACGGAAAAGTTTAATTTCATATCGGAACCAAATCAGCGCACTTTCATACGGAGAACAGTTTGGGTTCGATTCTGAGATTTACACAGCTGAGCCCTCTGAGAGAGAGAGATGAAGAGAGAGAGAGAGAGAGAGAGAGAGAGAGAGAGAGAGAGAGAGATGAAGAGAAAGAGAGAGAGAGAAGAGAAAGAGAGAGAGAGAGAGACAGAGATGAAGAGAGAGAGAGAGATGAAGAGAGAGAGGGAATGAAAGAGAAATGAAGAGAAAGAAAAGGAGAGAGGAAGACAGAAAGAATGGCAGAGAAAGGCCTTCTCTCTCTCTCTCTCTCTCTGCTCTCACTCTTGCTCTCTTTCTCTCTCTCTTATTCTTTGTATCTCTCTCTTTCTGTTCTCTTTCTCTTCATCTCGCTTTTTCTCTCTCTCTCTCTCTCTTATTCTTTGTATCTCTCTCTGTTCTGTCTCTCTCTCTCTCTTTCTCTTCATCTCGCTTTTTTTCTCTCTCTCTCTCTCTTATTCTTTGTATCTCTCTCTTTCCGTTCTCTCTCTCTCTCTGTCTCTCTCTCTCTCTCTCTCTCTTTCAGTAGCAGATGATGCTGATTAAGTAGAGGTGGTTTAATCTAGAATTTAAAAGGCACTCTGAAGCCACGCCCCCTCATTAACATGTATACAGAGGAGGTTCACAGAAAAGATTTGATGATTAATTAATTAAGGGTCCTTTTGCCTGGTGAATTGGTCATTGACTGAGAGGAGGGCATTCAGTGGGTTGGAGGGATCAGTAAGACCTCAGAGGAGCTGACAGCAGGATGGTCTCACTGAGAGCCGGTCGGCTGGGTGGGGGGCATTTCTCAGCTCCCCTGTATTATTAGGGACTTTTTAAGGTGTACTTCCAGCTGATTCAGCTGCTTACCGATAAACAAAAACACTATCAAAACAACCTGAACATCCCTGTTTGAACACTTCTTTAGGTGAGTGAACTTTGTATATTTGCAGTTTTTAATGACGCCTTTAGAGGGCGGCGCTGAGCGACGTTTGTTTATTTGATGTTCGTTAATGACGCCTTTAGAGGGCGGCGCTGAGCGATGTTTGTTTATTTGATGTTCGTTAATGATGCCTTTAGAGGGCGGCGCTGAGCGACATTTGTTTATTTGATGTTTGTTAATGACGCCTTTAGAGGGCGGCGCTGAGCGACGTTTGTTTATTTGATGTTTGTTAATGACCCCTTTAGAGGGCGGTGCTGAGCGATGTTTGTTTGTTTGATGTTTGTTAATGACCCCTTTAGAGGGCAGCGCTGAGCGACGTTTGTTTTTTTGATGTCTGTTAATGACGCCTTTAGAGGCGTCATTAACGAGCGACGTTTGTTTATTTGATGAGTGACGTTTGTTTATTTGATGGTTGTTAATGACACCTTTAGAGGGCGGCGCTGAGCGACGTTTGTTTAGTTGATGTTTGTTGATGACGCCTTTAGAGGGAGGCGCTGAGCGACGTTTGTTTATTTGATGTTTGTTGATGACGCCTTTAGAGGGCGGCGCTGAGCGACGTTTGTTTATTTGATGTTTGTTAATGACGTCTTTAGAGGGCGGCGCTGAGCGACGTTTGTTTATTTGATGGTTGTTAATGACGCCTTTAGAGGGCGGCGCTGAGCCACGTTTGTTTATTTGATGTTTGGTAATGACGCCTTTAGAAGGCGGCGCTGAGCCACGTTTGTTTATTTGATGTTTGGTAATGACGCCTTTAGAGGGCGGCGCTGAGCGACGTTTGTTTATTTGATGTTGGTTAATGACCCCTTTAGAGGGCGGCGCTGAGCGACGTTTGTTTAGTTGATGTTTGTTGATGACGCCTTTAGAGGGCGGCGCTGAGCGACGTTTGTTTATTTGATGGTTGTTAATGACGCCTTTAGAAGGCGGCGCTGAGCGACGTCTGCTTATTTGATGTTTTTTAATGACGCCTGTAGAGGGCGGCGCTGAGCGACGTTTGTTTATTTGATGGTCATTAATGATGCCTTTAGAGGGCGGCGCTGAGCAACGTTTGTTTGTTTGATGTTTGTTAATGACGCCTTTAGAGGGCGGCGCTGAGCGTCGTTTGTTTATTTGATGTTTTTTAATGACGCCTGTAGAGGGCGGCGCTGAGCCACGTTTTTGATGAATGTTGAATCTAACGTTTTTGAGAAAGCGTCAGACCTAACGCAGTCGAATTAGCGAATGATTCATGCTTCAATATAAAGTCACTAAGCACCACTATATCACCACTAACAGCACCTGAATGGACACTGGAGTGGTTTCTTTATGTGTGTTATTATTTTTAGAATCACTCATTTACCTGAGCGAATGGTTCCCCCCCTTCAGCAGCTGCAGGTTTGAGAGCTCCTCTCCAGCAGCATCTGCTCTGAATGGGCTGTGAATTGAGATCGCTCTTGCGTGACTGTCCTTCACTCCGGGCCTGCTGCTCTCTCCGTCTCTCTGAGTTACCATTGTTTCTTCTTTCTTTCCTTCCTCCTCGCTCTGTCATTCTCTCGCTCTCTCTAACATAGTGTGTTGATTTCGGAGTGAATAAGGCTCCCTAACGTCTCCTGGTCCACCTGTTCGGGAAGACATAATTAGCATTGTCTGCCTCTGGTCCTAATTAAATCTCACATTCTGCATGAGAACTCGTAGCGAGCGAGAGGGGAGAGGAGGGAAAAAAAGAGAAAGAAAGAAAAAGTGTTTCGGTGTTTCAGTTCGTCAGAAAGAGCAGGACTGTATAGCCGACAGGAAGCTTGAAGGAGTGTGACTGTTGGCTCGCTGAGGCTGTGGCAGACTGCTGTTCACTCTGAATGGAGCTGTGTGATAAACACGAGGCAAGAAAGGAGGAGACGAGTGCAGTGAGGATGAAGAGGAGAACAGAGGACCAGTTTAATCTTTAATAGTCATAATGTGACATTCTAACCGTATAAATAACCACAGCGACAGACATATAGCAGAACAACTACAGGGATTACATGGGGTCATCCCATATTTCCAGGGCCATTTGCTCACACAGGGCCTTGGGAACATAACACACTAAGATAATAAGACTCTGAGAGTATAAGACCCTATATTCCCAGAGCCCTATGCTGAATTTTCTAGGAAACAGCACTATGTTTCCCTGGGAATATGGGGTCCTGAAAACATAAGGTTATTTCCTAGTAATTTCAACATAGATCTCTGTGAATATAGGGTCTTATATTCTCAGGGTTCTATGTTTCCAGTACCCTATGTTCCCAAAGTTCCCAGGGTCCTGTATTCCCAGCCCCTATGTTCCCAAAGTACAATGTTCACAGTGCCCTATGTTCCCAATGCATTTTTTTTCCAGGGTCTTATGTTCACAGTGCCCTATAGTCCCAGTGCCGTATGTTCCCCGGGCCCTATATTCCCAGGGCCCTATTATTACCAAGATCCAATGTTCCCAGTGCCATATGTTTCCTGGACACTAAGTTCCCAGGGCTGTATGTACCCAATACGCTATTTTCCCAGTGCTCTACATCCCCAGTGCCCTATGTTCCTAGGGTCTTGCATTCCCTGGGTCTATATTCCCAAGGCACCATGTTCACAGTGCCCTATATTTCCAGTGCACTTTGTTCCCAAGGCCCTATGTTCACCGTGCCCTATATTACCAGTGCCATATGTTCCCAAAGCCCTATAATCCCAGTTTCCTATGTTCTAAGGGCACCATGTTACCAGAATCCTACGATCCTTGTGCCCTATGTTTCCAGGACCCTATATTCCCAGTGTCCATTGTTTCCAGGGCCCTGTGTTCACAGTTCCCTATATTTCCAGTGCTCTATGTTCCCAAGGCTTTATATTCAAAGGGCTCTATATTCCTAGGTCCTATGTTCCCAGTAACCCTATGTCACCAGGACTCTGTGTTCCCAGTGCCCTATGTCACCAGGGCTCTAGGTTCCCAGTGCCCTATATCCCCAGGGCTCTATATTCCCAGGGACCTTGTAAATGAGGTACCTGGATGTATAGTCTGTATATGACTGAAGTGAGAAAGGGGTGCAGTGGTCTTGTCTGCAGTAGCAGGTGTACTATGATCAGCTCACCACATAAACAGCCACAGCTACAAGCACTGACTCCCACCAAAGTCCTGATAGGAAAGTCAGTCCACTCACCATCTCGGCTGCTTTTATTGAGGAGCAGGACGTTCCCTGTAAACGGACAGACATTAAGAGCTTTTCCAGCCAGTGAACTGTCTCCTCCTGCTTTATAACATTTCTGCCACTGCCTGTAGCCTAGCAGGTTCAAAGCAACAGAACCAAAACACTTAATATAATACCCATCATCTCTGTTGAGAGACAGTAATGAAAGCCTAAAGCCTCAGGAGCGCAGAGATTAAGGGACACAGAAGGAAAAGCAGAGAGGAAAAAATAACAAAGTAATAAGACATCATTTTAGGTTTATGTGTGGTGCACAGAAAAGGCTTTGCTGTTAAAGACAGTCTGGTTAGCTTTTATACAGATGAATAAAGCCACTGCACACAGATACAGTTATAAAAGTAAGTTGTCCATGGTTAGCATGACCAGCCTGGCTAGTATGCAGCGATGAAACCACAGCACTTCGCTCTAGAAATACCTACAAGGTCATGTCGACTCACATTTGTCAATTCATTAGCCAGTTCAGAGGATTGAGTGAGAGTTTTATTTCAGTGGCTGTTCAGAGTTGGTTTCAGTGTTCAGAGAGGTGAAGATGAGGAATGTGGAGAAGAAAAGACACGGATGGAGTGAGGATGAAAGGAGGAGAGCGGATTAAAAGGCAGAAGCGGTGTCAGAAGTGTAGTGTCTCTGACCCTCAGCCTCTATCCATTAACTCCCTTTTGGCCTGTAGAGCTTCAGTAACTTCACCCTACCTTGCACTCCAGAGAGAGAGAGAGAGAGAGAGAGAGACTTAATGTATTACTGGTCACCTTCCCTCCTCCTAGAGATGTTAAGCTCCAGCCCTGATCTAACACACCTTATTCAATAAAAGAAGATCTTCTGATTGGCCAGTTGGATCATGTTTAGAAGATTAAGGATCAAACTAACCTCTATAGGATGGTAGATCTCAAGGAGGACGGTTGGTGACCACTGGAATACCATTTAGATCCAGGATCTTAATGACCACAATGGAAATCAGCTGAGGTTTGTCCATGTTTCTCTAACGAGTCCTGATTTTATTCTATTAGATGATCTCATTCACAGCGTGAAATCATTTGTTTTCAAAAATATGTCAATCTGAACCGACAGCCTGTGGGTCAGGCACATGTATCTGCCCCACTCTGGACATGCCCACTCCACTACACTGTCCTCTCTGGACACACCCAATTCTCTACCCCATCCATTCTGGCACAACCACTTCTCTACATCCACTTTTGCCACACCCACTCCTCTGTGGACATGCCCACTCTTCTACAACTTTCCACTCCCCTACTGTAGAGGATTGCTTAAGACACACCCCCTACTCTATCCTTCCCTTTCAGGAGATCTCTTTGGATATAAGCACTCATATACCTCTTCCTCTTTGAACATGCCCACTTATGTCATCGTTCACTCCCCTCTTGACACGCCCACTTATTTAGATCCACCCACGCAGAAAGAACAAGCCAAAAGGAGGAGAAAAAGTATCACAAAACACAACTATCATAAAGAGAAAAGTATTTCAAAGTGTCATATACAGACAATTAGGTGTTGCAGAAGAATTACAACAAAACAGAGGCTGCAAAGAACAAAAATATCTTAAAAGTTTGGTTTTCTTGGGTCAGAGCAAAACCACAGATCTCCAAAATGATAAGTTTACAGGAGAAGAGAAAGGTTCATGTGATTCCATGTGATTGTGGAGCATTTGTCATATTTTCCCACAATATAAAGCACAACTGATGTTTTCAAATCATGTGGGAAAAAAAAAAGAAAAAGAAAAAGAAAATTCCAGCAGCGATGATCATTTTTCCCCCATGTTCGATCCATGTTCTATGTGGCATCGTCTTGATTGCATAAGAATATGTTCCTTATTTGATTTGGCAGATTCAGCACCGCTGATATCTGACATGGCCTTTGTTTTTGGTGTATTTGTATAACTGCAGTCTAACAGGGTTTGAGAAACAGTCCACTGACCTGCTCTGGGCGTTTGGAGCGAGCAGAGCCATCAGGAGATTTGGCTTTTTTCTGTGGGTGCTGATATGTGGACTCGCTGTTTAGATCATCACTGGAGTGGATCAGAGAGAGACAGTGTGGGAGGAATGAGGGATGGAAAAGGTAAGAATTGAACCATGACAATGAGAGAGAGAGAGAGAGACAGAGAGAGACAGAGAGAGAGAGAGAACATTAGAGAGCGAGTGAGACTGTTTGCCAATATTGTCGTAAATTAGCGGAGGTAATAAAGCCATTTGAGCTGAAGTGAAAGGAAGAGGGAGAGAGAGGGAGTCAAGTGGGTGAAACATTAAATGATATGACTCAGGTAGAGGGAGAGAGGGAGAGGGTGGGGAGAGAGACACAGTAATGAAGGACTAAAGCCTCAGGAGCCCTGAGATTAAGGGACCGAGGAAGGGAAGCAGAGAGAGGTGGAAAAATAACGAGAAAAAGGATCATCACTGGAGCTCATTTCAGATTTATGTGCAGTGCTTGAGTTGTTTCTGTGTCTTTTTTCCTCACTCTGGTGACTCTGGCTGGAGCCAGGATGAAAAATTTGGTAAAACATTTACTTTATTTGAAGGCTACGTACAAAAGGTCATGACAGAAAATGGACAGACTGGGTCCACTTTGGCAAAGGAGCTAGACAGGGCTGCCCACTGTCCCCATTTCCATTCAAACTGGATGTAGGACATATAATTAGAAAAGCAGGATCAGAAGAAACATCAATATCGAAGAATATGTGGATGATACAGCACTCATAGCATAAAATCTAGAGGACCTGAAGGCCCTAAAAGTTAAACGAAAAGAGTGAAAAGATGGAACTTCAGCTCAATATGAGGAAAACTGAGGATGAAGGAGGTTGAAAAGATCTTCAAATGTATCTACAAACAAAGATCAGAACTGTCCAGGTGGTCTTCTCTGTGGTTATTTATGAAAGTGAAAACTATTAAACTAAAATATTGTGGCCTTTGAACTTCAGTGTTGCTGAAGACTTTTGAGACCCTGGATCAAAATCTAGCTTTACCTCTCACTGGAAGCCCAAATAACCACACTGAAGCTCTTACTGTGGATTTATTCTGAGAAGGACAAATTCATCAGAACAGTCTATTATGCCTGGAACAGCTGAAGATAAAATAGGAAGAGTAAAAACTAGTAACCACCCGGGACACCATAGCAATGGCCTGGAAAAATCTTGGCAACCACTTTGGACACCATACCAATGACCTAGCAGAACCTTAGCAAGCACTTGGGATAACATGGTGGCCTGGCAACATCTTAGCAGCCACTTCAGATTCCATAGCAACAGCCTAGCATCCCCTTAGGAACACCTTAGTAACCATAAGTTACCATAACAACTATCTGTCAACACCCTAGCAACCACCTGGAGATTGCTTAAGCTGCACAATCACTGCAGTTTTTTCAGGAAATGCACTCTTGTAAATGTGTTATTCTCTGTTTATGAATGTGTTGTGAAGTTCTTATGTAATTACTATAAATGTTTACAAACATTAATGTAAAAAAAAGTAAGAAGTATTTCTTTTTCGTCATTTGAGCTTAAAGAGCAAAGTTTGGTTCCGGATTTCTTCTGATTTAATTCAATGTTGACTTAAACCCTGATAAAGCAAAACAAGGTATTGGTTGATATGTACAACTACCACTGGGTTTCATTAAGAGGTTTCAAAATTCAAAATTGGGACATAAAAATATTAGCATACACAAAATCACCATCATTATACAATCATTTACTGTTGTGTCATTTTTTGTGATCTTTACTTTTGGGTACAGTTGAAAAGCTCCAGTTACCTTTTGCATTGTGTTTAAATTTCATCAACAGATCAACAGAAATGGTCCAAAATGATGTGAAAAAATAGCGTTACATTGACGTCCGTTACGTGATAAGAACGTTTTAGCTTCTCCGGTAAGGTTACCATTTCAGAGATATGAAGTTTTGTTCCAGCAGCGGCAAAATGTGCACGTTTATTGTAAATGTTAGCATTTTTCTGAGCAAACAAACACTTACTGCCCAGATAAACAGCTTTTTGAACATAGTTTTCTCAGGTGTCTAAGATGTTGCACAGTGCTGTAAATGAGGGAAGAACTGCAGTGCACAGATTACCACTCACATCATCGAGCACTCGCCGCTATTGTAGGCAGTGTGATTACTTTTTATACAGATAAATAAGCCCACTACACATGTTTAAGTGCGCTCCTTTGTGATGGCTCGTCCAGGCTCTTTGTGTTCGTCGCTGCAGAGATAGAGCCGCGGCAGAATGGCCTCCTGAAGCTATTCTATTTAAACACTGCTCTCTTTATGAACAGCAAGGCGAGAAAGATGATTACATTTGAACACAGCCTTAGAGGCTATTCAGATAGAGTTCGCGCTCTTGGACGTGACGGCTATGTATCCGCGGTGGGGGTGGGGGTGGTGGTGGTGGGGGGGGTGTTGGCGCATGCACCCGAAGGCCTTGAGGGAGATCGGTCTTGAGGAGCCTGGCTATCTCCCAGTTATGACTGAGTTGAGAGGTCAAGCGCAAATTGATCGGCTTCAGGACTGGAATTGAATTGTCAATTTCAATCGCGGGCCGACGCCTGGAAGGACGTGAGCCGCGCGAGTGTGTGAAAGCTTTAGAAATGAGGAGCGACCACTGTGGAATGGGCTCACACATATGTATTCCTGGAATGGCTGCCGGGGGCAACCGCAATTTATCCCGGAAAGATTCGCCGGGACGCTCAATATGTGAGTAGCTTGGTCATATGGAATTACACGAGAGGGATTTCAGGAGAATGGAGCGAGGATTCCGGCAAAGCTGATCACATTCAATACATGAAGGTGCATTTGCTGTCGCTGTGACCATGTGGTGAATTAGCGCGCCTGCTTCTCATGTTGATGCATACTAAAGTAATGAGTGAGATTTTCCAGTCTAAAGACCTTCCAATCAGGCCGTAGCTGGAACGTTTAGAACGGGGTGGCGCACTGCTAGGAAAAAAAGCTAAATAAGATAGCAGTACTGTATTAACATCACATAGAAAGTGATGAGATGGTGTTTTACTGTACAGAACTATGTGTGCCCATCATTTCCACATATTAAATAAAATCAGTACGGTTATTGCTGAATGTAAACTGATAGACAGTACTGTGTTGATGTAATGCATTTTAGTCATTCAGGAGGAAGTGATGTATTTCAATCAAGCGAATTAAATTAAACCACTTTTTCAACATTAAGAAAAATATCAGAATATGAATCTTTATTTGTCAAGTAACAGGTGTACAAGGTATTTTTTTCTGGAGTAAAATCAACAGAGAATAGAAAAAAAAGAAAAATATACAGTATATATAAACATAAAATAGACAGTAAACAAACAACCTGCAAGTAAATATAGACAGGCCATAGAAATGAGTGATTTAGGCTGCCGTCTCTACCGGCTATCCGGCCTAATGACTGTGAGTTCAGACCGTGTCTTCAACATGGTGGTGGTAGTATGACGGATACTGATTGAGGGAGGGGGGGAACTCTGAGAACTCGGGCTGGAGTTCTGGGCAGCTTCTGCCTGTAGCTAAAAGGACAGACCCCCTCATGGTGGGGATTGCAAACCCTACGTCACGGGAACGGAAGGTTAGGATGTGAATTTATAGGGCGTTAGACTGGAAGAAGGAGGGGCTTCAGGCATGTTCCTCCCCCCAAACTTCAGTTGTAACATAACTACATTAAAAGGGAACCTACAACACATTTATGTGTTCAACTGTAAAAAGTAATTTGCATGATAAACAATTATAGCTCACTAATTTCTGATAATTAACTCATATTACCATCAAATAGCTACTTCATAATGTAGCTCAGAGCAGCACAGTGCACATTCACTCTCCTGTTAACTGAGTAAATTAGCCAATCACAGCAAGAGATGCTAATCATTAATTGCAGCGTCGTTATGCTCTTATAACAGAACGATAACCACCCTGATGGCAGATGTAACTGATGTTGTATTGATGTTTTTTTCCATTACTGGGGTGTCCAGAAGGGCTACACCTCTGCTGCTGATGTACCTCGAAGGTGGAGGAACAGCAGCTTTGAGGTGGATTTTAGTGGTTTGTTTTTGTTTACTGCAGCCAAATAACTGTCCTCAAATCATCATCAGAGTGCAGAGTATCGATTCCTCAGACACAGGAATGAATCTCAGATGAGGAGGACACAAGCTAAAAGGGTGAAACTCGTCTCTGGTCATTTTGTGTTGAATAAAGAATAAATGGTTGTTTACTTCACATTTTTTTGTTCGACTGACGTCCACAGTGATGACCAAAATGAGTGTTCTTTCATTGCTAATCCGAGAGTATAAGTGCTGAGAATCACTGCTAATGCAGGACTCCATAAACTCATACTTCTCATGGGCTTAGTGATTAGATTTAGTTCTGAAAACTGTAGCTGGGAGTTTCAGAGTGTGTTGGTGGCCCAGGAGTTTAGAAATAAACCTCAAAATTATGGTCGATAGTGATACTGGGCTTTCGGTAGGTTAAATACAGTGGTGCACATTTTTACACTAAGTTCTAATAGTAGATAAAGAGAACCAAATTAAATAAATGAGACAAAAATATTAGACTTGGTCATTTATTTATTGAGGAAGATGTCCAATATTACATTTCTGTGAGTGGCAAAAGTGTGCGAACCTTTGCTTTCGGTCTCTGGTGTGAACGACTTGTGTGCTTAGGGTCGTTGTTTTGCTGCATGACCCACGTTCACTTGAGTTTCAGCTCACAAACAGGATGTCTGTGTCCTGAAATTTTCCTTTAGAATTTGCTGGTATAATTCAGAGTTCATTGTTCCATCAATGACAGCAAGCCATCCTGGACCAAATGAAGCAAAACAGGCCCAAACCATGATACTACCACCACCGTGTTTCACAGATGGTATAAGGTTTTTATGCTAGAATGCAGTGTTTTCCTTTCTCCAAACAGAACGCTTCTCATGTACCCAAAAAGATCTATTTTGGTCTCATCTGTCCACAAAACATTGTTCTAATAGCCATCTGCAAACTGAAAACTGCACAAACCTTGCCATGCACATCATTGTTGTTCAGTGTTCTCCTGATGGTGGACTCATGAATGTTAACATTAGCCACTGTAAAACAGGCATGTATTTGCTTAGATGTTACCCTGTGTTCCTCTGTGACCTAAAAGACTTTTACACTCTTTGCTCTTAGAGTGATTTTTGTTGGATGACCACTCACAACGAGGGTCCTGAATTTCCTCCCTTTGTACACAGTCTGTCTGACTGTGATTGGTGGAGTCCAAACTCTTCAGAGATGGTTTTGAAACCTTTTCCAGCCTGATGAGCAGGCCAAGAGAAAAATTGTGTGGGTCCAGGCCCAGTGTTGCCACTGCTGTAGATCAGTGGCTAGGATAGTAGTCACGATTGGTTGACACCACAGGGATTCTCAATGGTTAGATTGATGAATGAAAATATGGAAACAATATTTAATCATGAATTCTGACTAACTGATGAGGCTGAGGGATACAATGTTGCCTGACAATAAGACGACAACTCTAATTTTAGACTAAAATGTCCCGTTAAGATATTTCATGAATTTTAGCAGCTTAGCTTCATTAACATTGAGGGTTTTATGGTGAGAGAGAGGAAAATCAGTCTTAAGTGTGGTGTCAGAAGAACATTTCCTCAACACCTCGAGGTGTAACCTCGACTGTGGGTGTCCCCCCCAGTGATTTGCACAGTTTGCAACAGTGATGCTAGATTTACAGGTTATTTTTCCAAATTTTCCTTTAATCAAGCAACAGGAGTTCCATCACTGTACCAGGCAAACAAGTGGAGTTTGATAGTTTGAATGTGAGCTGCTTAAGCCAGCAAACTGGTGGTAAGATTTACAGAAAGTGTTACACAGCACAGTTTGAATTATGGTAATCCAGGATTAATCCATGAAGAAGCCTTCGCATAATCCCACAAGATTTATGGAATTATGGTAGAACTATATGTTTAGTCGTTGAGTAATACCAATAATTGTCTACCGCAAATACTGTTTGCAGTTTTACTAGTGTGATAGGTAAATTCACGTGACAATTGCAGGCTGTTTTCTGGTTTTGAACAAGCCAGAAAAAACATGGTGCTAATAGACAGACTAAAGCAGGTGTTTTTTTTTTTTTTGTTGATAATTCAGAGGGCATGACTGCAAATAAGATTTTATAACCAAATGTTGTCGGCTCATAAACACAACAGGAAAGACAGAGGCTGGTTTTATTGCACACTTCATTTGCATTTTATAGACTTTTGCCTGTGAAAGGGATTTGAGGGCTGTAAGCTGAATCTCCTCTCAAAAACAAGCTTGGGCTGATGCTCCAGAGTATTTTGAACAAATATAAAATTTTCCTAAGATTTTATACCTATAAAAATATGAAGGACACCAAACTAAGTTTGCCTCATATAGTAAAGATTTCATGTGATGTATGGCGTCCTTAAATGCTGCCTGCAGCATTAAATTCTCTTCTCTCTGTTTCTCTTTCACAGGTGCCGTGGTTGACTTGGTTGACTGATTAAACGGGTCCTGCACACCATTTGCCGGCCACTTTCCAAGAAGAGTGAGGTCAAAAGGTCAGAGGCCATGAGTCACAGCAGTGGAGAGCGATGCTGTAACCCTATAATGCGGAACACTTAAAATGGGGACTATGTTTGGAGCTTTGTGTCTGGTACAGCTGTGATTGCCCTCGGGACACCCATTTCCTGAAACTGTGTCTTAGTAATCCTTTTCGCTCTCTGGCCATTTTTTCTTATTTTGGGTTCTAATCTCTTTCCCTTCCCTTCTCAATTGAAGCAAATCCAACCCTCACGCCTCTCAAAAAATGGCCAGCAGCAGGTTCAGCCTTCCTAAATCCTCTCCCTCTGCCCTCTCACTCCTTTTCCTTCCCCTGCTTTTCCTCCCTCTACCCTCATTAGTGAGAGGTGACTGTTGGCTTATTGAAGGGGATAAAGGCTATGTATGGCTGGCTATCTGCAGCCAGAACCAGCCACCGTATGAGACTATCCCTCAGCACATCAACAACACGGTGCACGACCTGCGCCTGAACGAGAACAAGCTCAAGGCTATCTTCTTCAGCTCCATGAGCCGCTTCACCAACCTCACTGACCTCAACCTCACCAAGAATGAGATATCTTACATAGAGGACGGGGCCTTTGCTGGACAGGCCAACTTGCAGGTGCTTCAGCTGGGATACAATAAGCTGACGAACCTTACGGAAGGGATGCTGAGAGGCCTGGGCAGAATGCAGTGCCTGTTCCTGCAGCATAACCTCATCGAGATCATTTCCACCAATGCCTTCTGGGAGTGTCCCAGTCTGAGCAGCCTCGATTTGTCCTCCAATAAGCTGGCCAAACTAGACCCGTCCACCTTCACGGTTCTCGGACGTTTAATGGTGTGCGAGCTTGCTGGGAATCCTTTCCACTGTGGCTGTGAGCTCTACAGCTTCCTAACCTGGTTGGAAGCCTTCAACAATGTCACCCACACCTATGATAGGCTGCAATGCGAAACCCCAAGAGAACTTTTTGGCTATCCTCTGCTAAGTCCAGTCTCCAGTCATGGGCGCAATGCTCGCTCCATTTTGTCATCCATGTGCAAGGATGGGGTGATTATTCCTGGTATAACCTCCTTGCCCCCTGAAGTGGATTTCTCTGGGATAGGGCCAGATATTTCAGACCAGATGGGGCCATATCATCCACCCACGGCATCTTCAACGGCAGGTCCATCATACAGCCCTACTATTAAGCTGCAGTCAGTTTCCCTCACCTCAGCCTCGCTGCTGGTGCAGATCCCTCGACCTTACAGCAAGATGTACATCCTGGTGCAGTACAACCACACTTACGTGTCTGATGTTATGAACCTGAAGAACAAGAAAGAGCTTGTCACACTGAAAACTCTAAAACCCCACACAGATTACACCTTCTGCGTAGCCTCGATTCGTAACTCACAGCGTTACAACCACACTTGCCTGCAATTTGCAACACGATCTCCAGGCCCCGATGACCTGCGTGCTGGCCCCTCTACCACCACCCACTACATAATGACCATCCTGGGCTGTTTGTTCGGTATGGTCATCGTGTTGGGCTTGGTGTACTACTGCCTACGCAGGCGTCGAATTCAGGAGGAGAAAGAGAAGTCCATCAGCGTGAAGAAGACCATCTTGGAAATGCGTTATGGGCCTGAGGCGGCAGCTGCAGCTGCCAACGACCCTTCAGCCTTGCAGAAACTCCATGAACAGGTTCATCACCAACACCATCACAGCAAGATGCCACAGTCCACTTCTTCAAGCATGGGAATGCTCCACAGCTCTGCCAACACCAGCTCCTCTCGCCTGTCCTCACTTCCCCAGGTCGAGAAGATGGCCACAGCCTTTTCAGAGGCCTTGGCCACCAGCAAGGGCAACTACATGGATGTGCGCACATCAGCAGGTGGAGAAGAACGGGCCAGGGATGGAGCTATACCAGGAGTAGGGGAGGACATTGTGAGGGAAGAAAATGGAATTGATGCAGGAGAGGACTCTGAGGATGATGGTCGAGGCTCAACCTCAGAGATCTCTACCATTGCGAAGGAGGTGGACAAAGTCAACCAGATCATCAATAACTGCATCGATGCCCTAAAGTTGGATTCTGTAGCAGTTGCAGCAGCAGCAGCCGCCACCCCAACTGAAAACTCATCTTCTCCGCCCCCACAGTGCATAACCTCCTCAGCCCGAGGACTCATCCCTCTGTCCCCAACAATAACAGAGACATGCCAGGCAATGTCCTCTCCCAAAATGCCCCCTCTACCCCCTGTTCCTCTTGTCATGCCCCTGTCTGAGAGACCGGGCATCAGCGGAGGTGGTTTCCTTTCACCCCCCTACAGGGACCCACCCCCTGCCACGGCCGCAAGGCCTTTGCAGCGGCAGCTGAGCGCTGATGCTGCTGTTGTTGTCCTCAGCAACATGAAGAATCGCTGTGGTGCCTCTTCCGGGGGATCAGTGAAGAGTGCTCGAGTCTTCAGCCTGGATGTTCCTGAGCCTCTGAGTCCAGATTCCTCAAAGTTCCCAGAGAAAGGCAGCCCTGTTGGGTGCGGGGAGCCCCTTGAGAGGCTCCCTCTAGTGGGTGTACAAGGGGGTAGCAACGGCAGGGGAGAAGGTGGCAACGGGGGAGGAGGGGGAGGCGGCGGTGGCAGTGGTGGTTCGGGTGGATGCAGTGTTGTGGTTCCAGGTGGAGGCGGGATGGCGCAACAGCACCTCCTGGAGGTGCACCCAGACTACCACTGCTCAGAGCACCGACACTCCTTCCCCGCTCTCTACTATGAGGGTGCCATCGACTCCCCTGCCCAGAAGGCCTCCTTCCTAAAGCCCCTCTCTCGCACCAAGAGGGACGCTGCCTATTCCCAGCTATCGCCTCGCCACCACAACTACTCGGGATATTCGTCCAGCCCAGAATATTCTTCCGAAACCACCTTGAAAATCTGGGAGCGCTTTCGACCCTACAAGAAAAGCCCTCGTGAAGAGGCCTACATAGCAGCTGGCCACGCCCTTCGGAAGAAGGTGCAATTTGCTAAGGACGAGGATTTGCACGACATTCTTGACTACTGGAAAGGGGTGTCTGCACAGCAGAAACTGTAAGTTGATTGAGAGGCACAATGACACAAGGCTGCAGAGAAGAGAGAGCATGTAAGTGGCTCTTGAGACTAAGCTAAGTACTTCGGTTCCCACAGAGACATGTGTTTGAAAAAAAAGCCTGAATTGGGCAGAATATTCAAGACTCATTAAGGAATTGGTCATCAGTCTATTAAAATTGCACAGGAAAATGTGTACTTCAGAATGACCAAATCTCAAAGCATTTTTATTTGTGTTGTGTGCACCAATTGCACTATTTTAAACTATAATTTGAGAGGAAAATAGACTCAAATAATCAGTTAGTGGTATTTGTGTAGAATCGATGCCTGATGATGTTAGGTGATGCTCATCAAGTTAATTGTTGTCAGCTTTAATTGATGAGGAAGACTGCAGGTTAGAGTTCAGAATAGCTGAGGACTCAGTCCGAAATCTGGGTACCCTGCTTCTTGGTGTCTACTCAAGCTAAGCATGCTCGTTGACTCGGGACGTCTACACATGTTGCTCAGTGTATTGGGCATGCTTTTCATAGCAGAGGGAGAGGATTGGATATACTTTACATTCAGGAAGTGTAGCAATTCATATTGAGGCAGTTTTTTATTTATATTTTTTTTCCTATTGTAGCTCAGCCAGTTCTAATTTATTACACTTTCTGTATTTTGCCTGAGAGATTGGCTATTCATTTGTGATTCTTGCACAAATGTTACCAGAAGAAAGAAGGTCTGCAGGGGATTTGGGAGGATGAAAATTGAATTAAAACGAGGATTCTGGTATGTGGAGGCGATCTGCCAGACGAGTTCAGGCCTTTACAATCGGCAGCTAGATGTAGCATCAGATATAGGTCTAGCCAGAGTGCCGCTAGGCTTGCTGGTCACATACCGTTGCATTTGTGCATCCTAACACAGATACTATGTTCCAGTCATTGCTCTGATATGTATAATTTCCAGGTGATTGCGCTCTGAGGGCTGAATTCAAGGATATTGATTAAGCCAAGTCGAAGCCAAATTACAATGTCAATGGGGGAAAAGTCTTTTTTTTTTTTACTGTTTACTTTGTCTACCACTAGGATTAATGTGTTTGTAACACTAGCCCTGAATGTGATTGGGTAAAAATGCCTATCCTTCTCTCCTTTTAAATCCCAAAAACACTTGATCTGATTGATTACATTCTCTCTTATGCCTGTAACTCAATGTCTGCTTTACTTTTGTTTTTTTTATTTTTTTATTTATTTATTTTTTTGTTGACTGAGGCTAGCCACAGTGTAAATGAGTAGGTATACGGGATCGGGGAAATGTAATTAATCCTCATGTCTCCCTTTTTTAAGCCACTGTATCTATGTCCAGCTTAATTGGGTAAATTAATTAGCCATTTTGTAGGGTAGGTGTCATGGGGTCGTGAAAGTGCTGATATTATTAACACTGCCTGCACTGAAAATGTGATTATAATTAAGTGTGCATTCTCCAGTCAGGTCATTACTCTCTGGAGTCACCGTAAGATCTCCGGATGGCATAAAGGCCGTAGAGGCGGGAAGCAATGGCCTTTATGCTAATTGATTGGCTAAACTAAGATGCCAGAGTTGATGTAACGGGACCGGCCGTAGTGACACAATCACTCTTTTAATC
The DNA here is from genome assembly GCF_904425465.1 of Colossoma macropomum. Classification (NCBI taxonomy): domain Eukaryota; kingdom Metazoa; phylum Chordata; class Actinopteri; order Characiformes; family Serrasalmidae; genus Colossoma; species Colossoma macropomum. The sequence goes on along the minus strand of NW_023495965.1, from coordinate 913,723 downwards.
AATAGGGTTTAATAGGCTTCACAAACCGGACTCTCGCTTTACCAGTTTTGGAGCAGAATTAGGACAGTTAGGATAGTTGCTGGCAGCTCTGTTGACTCGTTTGAGCTGCTGTAAACCTCCTGCATGTGGCCAACATTTGATAGTGAAGTCACTGCCCTAGTTCGGAAAACACCAAGTGCCATCAGGTTCCAGCCTGTTTAATGATATTGATCCTCACATGACAAGCGTATTCGAAGCTTTCAGCATTTAAAAATCCCAAACCCACTGTGATACCCCCACCGCAGGCGTCCATGTAGTAAAAGTCTACATCACTGAAGCGGCAGGATCAATACGCTGTAATTGAGAATTGACGCGGCCGAAATCAAAACAGCCAAGGTTCCCTTGCGATCCATTTCGGGGGAAACTCTGCTTGTAAGATCCATGCGAGAGAGTCTGGAGGGTTCGTTTTTCAGCCCAGGAGCCACGAACACAACTTAATCAGCTAAACAGTGATTATTACCTGAAGGTAGTTTCACAGAAAACAGAGTAATCAGTTCAGAGCTGAGAGTTGAGGTTACAGTGCCCTGAGGAGATCTGGTCACACATTAGCCTTAATAACATTAACTTTATTAACGGTATTCACACAGGTTCGGTTCTAGTGTGTGCTCACTCATCGTTGGAGGATAATTAAAGCTGCATGAGATTGAGAGAACATGGTAATTTTCCTGTTAATAGTCAAGGTTATTGGTTTTTAACCCAATTCAACCTGTTTATCATCCCATGAATGCCCTAGGAAGAGCCCGAGATATCTAATGAACATGATACCTTGCTGGAAATCTTTGGGATCGCCTGGGGTGCTCATTGGAATTCAACTGTGTTAAACCAACAATCTTGAAAACTGATTACTAAGAGGAACCTTACTTTTACAGTGCCAAATTGAGCTTGACCACTTGATCCAAGTGCCATAACCAATCTGTGGTCAGGGATCCAGAAGAGTGCAACCAGACATGCTTTATTTAATTAGAAAGAATGGGATGGTTCCTCTTGCTGATATAAATGATGCTAGTCTGGTGTTCTAGATCTTATATTTGATTGGAGTTCACAGCAGAAGGAAGGCAAGTAAGCTCTTCCTCTTTTCACCTCACATGATGGAGGCAAATTTGGGAATTGGGTGTGATTGAAATCAGCAGAAGACAAAAAGATTTATTCATTTAAAAACCTTTAATCAAAACTTTATTTTAATGGTCCTTTACTAAATATTCACATTAGGAGGCGATAAGTCACAAATGTCATCACAAAAGTTTGTCTCTTGTGGGCGTGTCCAAGGCCATCTTCGTTGTCATGTGTAGGTGTGCACACTGCCCGGCTTCTGATTGGTCCCGCAGGGCAAGAGGTGATGATTCCTTCTCTAAAACCTGCCGTCAAATTCCTCTAGTCCATGCTCTGTCAATTGATAACATGTTCTTGCATCTACACACTTAATTACACTGCAAGAAATAATATCTTGGCAAGTGAAATAATCTTAAATCTAGTCGATATTTCTAATATTTCTCATTTTGACAGATTGGCAAGTATGTTTGCTTGTTTCAAGCATTTTTCTTACAGCCAACAAAATCATACGCCAATATAGTTTGATCATTTGACTTAGTAAAATTACTTATAACAAGTAAAAATAATCTTATAATAAACTTACGACAATCTCAAAATAAGAAACAGATATATCGGCTAGATTTGAGATAATTTAATTTGCCAAGAAATCAAGACATCATGTATCGCAGCGTGGCTTTTCAGCTAACTTACATTACATACATGTGCTAGCAGCAAGGTGTTCATTGGATAATGTTGAGCAGCGCACCACCCCCCTCTGGCTTTGAACTCCACCTTCACAAGGTATTAGATTGATTTAGAAATCTGTTTGTTCTCACACTAAAATGTCTGTGAACCCCAACATTTAGCTCAAAATTTCTCATGGTTGTCATGAGATTATCTCCGACCTGTCTGACAAGAAAATGTAAAATCTCCTACATATGTAGTGCTGTTTGCTTAATATATGAACTGCGGTTATATATTTAAAAATTTATAAGGTTTAAATGTTTCTTTTCCATTATTTCATGACTCTTTTAGGAACGGGAATGAAAAGTTGCTAGGAAAACAGAAGCTAGAAGGAAAAAGTTTAAAAGCAAGGACTGGGGACGATGGGCAACCCAGCAGTGATTGGTCTGAGGAATTTCTTGGACATAATTATTTAGGCCCAGTCCCATTCCTTATTTTTACCACTACCCCTTGTTTTTGAGTGTCACACTAACCCCTTGGAATGGAGTTACAAGGGGTAGTGGTCGAAATCTTGCCCTATGAAATGGGAGAACCCTCAAAACATCACTTCATTAACAGCTACCAGCGCTGCTCTGTAGGCGACCCTGCCAGTCTGCAGTGACAGCAGAGGAGGGTAAAGTTCAGCTCCTCACTGCTGGGCTTTAGTTACATTTAGGGCATCATATGATCTTCAAAGAGGGGGGCAATTATTTATTATCACCCACCCCTAATTCTTCAGTGATATGAAGCTGAAGTCAGATATTCACCAGATTCTTGCTCAAACTTTCCCGTTCCACCTTAAATGGTGCAGCACTTACATTCTGGTGCCTCAGGCATCAGAACTGCTGCACTATTTGAGGTGGAACGGGAAAGTTAGCTAGCTAGCTACCGAGACATCGGCGCACTACATCAGATTTTTGTATCCTTGTTATGAAGAAAAGGACCAAAATACACTGAAACGACATTAAACTAAGATAAAACAATGATTATTGTAATTTTTTAACAGAGAAAATTCTCACATTTGAGGGTTTCTTTGGTCTCTTGTTCTCTATCTTGCCAGTTTTTCTCATAACACTCACTGTTTGGAGGGTCATGTAGCCCCAACACTTCACCCACTCTATCTCAACAAGAATCAGGACACCCTACACCCTAGATGTGAACACGCAAAATGGAGTGCTGAGGACTAAGTGGTAGAGGCGAGGCGTGAAATAGGACTGGGCCTTAGAATGATTCACAATTAATTTGCACAAAGTTGAGAAAATCTCAGTCTGACTTGTTGCTCATCTCTAAAAAGGAGTGACTGGTCGCCTGCTAATGTGAATGTAGGGTTAAATATCATCTACAGAAAGCCAAAGAGTGTTAGGACCAGGCTTAAGGTTAGGTTTAGGATAAAGGTTAGGGTTAAAGTGAGGTTTAGGTTAGCTGAATGCAGGTTAGCCCAAGTGTGAGCATCTAAAATGGACCATCAAAATAAAAGGCTAGCAAGAAATTAATACAAACGATCAGACAGAATTGATCATTCTTTTATGAAATATGAACAGTGGTGCTTTGTGGCCTAAAGACAAACATATTTATCTTCCGTCTAATTCTGAAACGCTGTGCTAAGCCAGATCATAGGGAGCTCCTGTCGTGTTCCAGTAGAGTTTCCATATGCGTTCACGTTCTGCACTGAACACTGCTGGAGACTGATGGGAACTGATGATAGTGCTTTATGTATTTCTGCTGGGTCTTCACATCTTCACAAACACACATACACAGCTGTTTGTTGGGAAGCTACCGGAGGCTAACTGTGACAAACTCTTCACAAAATGAATCTACGCCTCATATTTATGAACAAGACAGTAAAATGGACATTTTCAGTGGACAACACATCAGTTATGTACTCAACACAGACACAGTATATACATATATATATATATATATATATATATATATATACACACACACATCCATTTCCACATCATCTCTTATAGACTACGTTTACAGAGACTCATGGTTTAAGTGCTTCTTTGGCAAGAAAGCAAGACTTAGTCCAAAGGAAGGTACCAAACATTGTAAAGATTGAAACTGTTTGTTGTTTGTTTGTTTATTTCTTTGTTTACTTTTCTTTTGCTCCTTTATCTGTCATTCCGGTGACACTGAGCCTGCTCCGTTTTGTTGTTGACGTGTCTATCAGGTATACCTGTAGCCTTTCTGTTCTCAGTCTGATGGTCTGTTTGTGAAAGTGCTGACCGAATGTCTGGTGTTTTTCATAGTGCCCTCCTGATCAATATTAGAAGAAAATAAGCGTGAGCTCGTCTGCAGTGACTGTCAACACAGACACGAACTCTACACCAAAAACAGCAAAATGACTTAGAGACAAAAGGAAGTTTATTAAGTGCTTGAATTATCTGCCATTTCTTTGTCTCAGTCCATTTTTTGTGCCTTCTTTTCTCCATTCTAGACGCCTGGCCTGGCCTGGCCTGGCCTGGTTTCTGGGTTATTTGAAATTTCACTCATTTGCTGCATTCAAGTAGCATCAGGAACTGGGAAATAACAGTTTTCAAACATGTAAATTATACAGTAAATCGTAAATTTTATAGATTTGTAAATTTTACAGTTTTCAAACATGTAAGTTGTACAAATGTAAAACTTGTAAAATGTACAATTTTCTGATTTACAGATTGCAAAGGTTTTCACACTTGTAAATTGTAAAATTTGCTGACTTTAAATGTACAATTTGCCGACTTATACATTTTACCATTTCCAGATTTGTGAATTGTACAATTATCTGACTTATAAACTGTACAATTTTCAGATTTGTAAACTGTACAATTTGCTGACATAAATTTTACCATTTCTAGATTTGAAGAATGTACAATTTGCTCACTTGTAAATTGTATAATTTACTGACTTATAATTGTACGTTTTCCAGATTTGTAAATTACACAGTTGGCTGATTTGTAAAATGTATAATTTGCTTAAGTGTGAAATGTACGATTTTTAGACTTGTCAATTTTACATTTTACAGTCTTGTAAATTGTACATTTTTCTGACATATACATCAACTACACAATATATAAAATATACACATTTCTGTCACATACATTGCATCATCTGGGAGTGGGTAAACTTGCTGTTCTAAAAAAGTGAAAGTGAAAAATGGTGAATTTGGTGGTGAATATGAAAAATTGCAGTGGAAAAACAGAATAAGCATTTTTCTGTTTTCTGTTCTTTCTTTTTCCGTTTGGTGGTTATTTATGTGTCATATTTGCAATCTGGTATGTGTAATTTTTGGATGATTGCCCAAATTGTGATATGAAAGCTAAAATTTGCACAAGAACATACTTTCAAGTCACAATTACAAGTTTGAGTTTTGTAAATAATTTTAGTCACTGAACTCTTCATCATGGTGGACGAAAGTGTGGTTTCTATGGGCGATATTAGCTAATTCTTTTTTTTTTTTTATTGTAAGTTACGTTTAGTGGTCAATTGTAGATGTTTGCTTACATCAGTGGCTGCATTGTGTACTTACATTTTGCCAGTGAGGGAAAACGATGGGAAAATGGCAAAAAACAACAGTCAAATTAAGTTGCTAACATAAGCAGCTAGCATTTACCAAACAGACTCAGCCAGCAGATTATCCCTGTTTCCAACTACAAAGCACCTGAAAGTGTCAGATTGGACCATCTAACGAACACGCTGAAGCAGCAAACATCCTGTTTCGGGTTTTTGTCGTAGCTCCATGTTTGTCTCGATGTTTCATGCATGGACGGTCCTCTCAGACGAAACTGTGTGCTGAGTAAATTCTCTGCTGGTGTTATGTGTGTGGGTCCTCGTTAAGCCCCGGGGCTGCTGGGAGGTGGACTGGGGACCGGCTTGTATAACATACAGGATTTGTTCTGTTTTAATGACGAGTCCACACGGCACAAACTGTTAGCCCTGATTTTTAATGAGTACACACTACAGCTTTAATCAGAACCGAGCCTGAACACTGACAGTGTTCTGCCTGAGCTCGACCCAACAACCCAACACACAGCATCACAGTTTGAGCCTGAAACTAATCCAACAAACCAAACCAGCCCAACATCTCAAAAAGTGATCAATAAAACCTACAGAGCAGTGAAAATAATAGCCATCATTAAATCACAGATAAATAAAAGAGAAAACAATTAGCAGTTTGAATTTAACATGTAAATAAGGCAATAAATTATTAATGCTACTGATTTTTTAATGCTGTTACTGCATTTTCCTATTTTGACCCTTCAAATCACCCATAGGTCCATGAGGCAGAAGTTAGCTTCCTATTCGCCAGCTACTTATTTGAATTTGCCATTCCACCTTAAATGACACCGCTTTTACCTTCTTTTGCAGAATGTAGCACCATTTAAGGTGGAATGGCAAATTCTAATCAGAAGGCAATTTCAGCCTCATCATAGCTTCAAATCCTGCAGCTCATGCGCTGGAGCTCAGTTCTGCTTCTGTAGCTCTCTTCCTTAAAGAAAGCTTTAAAATGGCGAGTTCTGCTGATGGATCTCTTGAAAGTTATTTCCAGCTACTGCAAACTGGGTCCACCCTGTTCACCCTGCGTTCATGTGGTTTCCATGTCCAGGTTCTGCGCTGTCATGGTGAAAATGATGTTATTGAACTATTGCAGTAGTAAACACATTCTGATGAAGCTTACTTTGCCCACTCAACCAACTGTAACAGAATTTACTGCTTTAGAAAAGAGGAAAATAGTTTTTTAGGGTCAGAAAATACGACGAAAATTAACTACACAGCATAATGTGATTAATCACAAACAACAACATTAAATAATGTGATTACTTACAGTTGACGGTATGAAATAATGTAATTAGTTGTGATTAACTGCACCAAATAAGACCAATAGTCACAATAAGCTGCAGAAAATGAGGCAATTGGTCGTGATTAATTGCACAAAATAAAATGATAATTTGTGATGAACTGCACACAATAATGTGATTAGTCACAGTTAATTGCACATTTAATGTGATTAGTCGTGATTAATTGTACAAAATATGATTAGTTGCGATTAACTGCATACAATAATGTAAATAGTTACAAGAACTTGCACACAATAATGTAGTTCGTGGTGATTAATTGCTCAAAATAATATGTTTTATTGTGATTAACTGCACAAAGTGAGGTGATTAATCATGATTCATTGTTTTTCAGACGTAAACAATATAAAATAATATCGCTTATTAAAATACGTTAAATTCTGCTTTATCAGATGTAATATTCTCACGCTGTCTGGTGCTGATGGAGCAGGATGTACCGTTCACCTGTCCAAATCGCATAAATCTCTGTTTTTTTACACAGACAGTAACAGGGTTCTGTCAGGTTCCGGCAAACATTTCAAGCTCTAACAGCGACCAGCGTTCTCTTACCACTCATCCTGTTCCACCTTGTCCACTGCGGCCTCGATCTTCAGCCGAATTAGCTTCCTAATGGCGAGTGTAGGCCTGGGAACAGGATCGCTAATTTGAGATTAGCTCGCTAATTCTCGCTGCAGTGGTTTTTCCCCTGTGGAGTCTGCCGTTACCTGGCGGAGGTTGCCAAGCCCTCCTTGGCCCGTATCACCACACTCTGGGCTTCCACCCACCCCTCAGCTCGGCAGAGCGGCCCACACAAAGCGCTTTAAAATCCGAGTGGCTTTGCTAACAGGATCAGCCGGCTAAATGCTAGCGGATAATTTACTCAGCTCTGCTGGAGGAATGCTGTGCTGTGCTCGGCCTGCGCGGAGTCGCCGCTGCAGCACCGAGTGGCAGAGTTAAACAGTCTGCGTGCTTTATTAAATGATATTTCAGGGGGTTTAATAATTAATTAATTAAAATTATGGGTTTTTCTTTAGACTGAACAGCTAAGTAGAAAAGCCAGGACTATACTGCTAATATGTTGAGGCTACAGAGATCAAACCACTACATGTGTCAAATACCTTTGCAGATTCATGTAAAGTGGCGCTTGTGCGTAATACTTGGCACCTTTGGTTGATTCAGTCATGTGACAGGCCAGTTTGTTAGCCTGTCACATAACAGTCATGTTGCTAAACACAATGTGTGCACTTCCTATTAATCCTGTATTCATAATGCAACACAAATGCCTTCACGAGGCATTATATTGCATATATGACACCTCAAAACACCTGCATAACTGGTATATTTCTTTATAGTGCTTTATGTCTTCTAAATGTTGAAGAAATTTTTTTTTAACACTTTATACCTTATTGAGCATTATAAGTGCCTGTAAAGAGCACTTAATGCAGGTCATACAGTGTGAATTCAGGAATTGTTAAACCTTTTTAAAACCACACACTGCAAAAATTAGTATCTTGTCAAATACAATTATCCTAAATATAGTCGATAAATCTACGATTTCTCCTGTTGAGATCGTTGCAACTAATTTTATTAAGTAAATTTATCTCACAATATTGACAGATAATTTTGTTTGTTTTAAAAAAAAATGAGCTTGAAACCAACAAAATTATCTGCCAGTATAGTGAGAGAATTTTACTCAATAAAATGACCTAAACAAGCAAATAGTGTCTAAAACTAAATGAAACGATCTTAATGTAAGCTTGCAAAAATCTCAACAGGAGAAATATCAGACTTATTGACTATTTTTAAGATAATTGTATTTGATGTCACTTTTTGCCGTGAAGCTTATGTACTGCAATATTCATGGTTCCAGTGAACAGATATTACAGTGCACTGTGAAACCTGACATTATAAAATTACATTATACAAACTTATGCCTGGCATTATAAGGCATTATGTATTCCATATAACACCTTATAAATGCATTTATAAAGGTGTATGAATACAGGATTTATAGAAAGTGTGTGTGCGTTTATATATATATATATATATACACAAATTGGCCTTACAATAATAACTGATTGGTTGGATGATGGATGGATCTTCAAGGCGTGTTTAGAAAAAGGCATGGTTATATTTAGAACCATGAGTTCTATATGGAAGCATTTCATGCATAAATGGTGAAATGGTTCTTCTGATGGAGTGTGTATATAAAATATATAGAACCTTGTCAAGCTTGTAACAACAGCAGAACCCTCTTTGGTGCTATTCAGAACCATATTCAACACATTCTCCATCAATCTGAAGAACCATTTCACCATGCAAAGAAGCGTTTAAGCATTTAATGATTCTATATAGAGCTCATGGTTCTTAATAGAACCATATCCTTTACTAAAGAACCATCTTTTGTAAGAAGTGGCTCATAAAACTAGGAGACAAACCAACATGAGCTGAAGTGTCACATGGTATTTTAGGTCACATGGATGTTTGATGTGTAGCAGAGATGTTTAGGCTGCTTGAATAAAACAATAATTGATTTCTAATTAATCATTTTTAATTATTTAAAATGACTTCAGTACTTAGTAACCACAGAGCCGCAAAGGAATGTGTTTTGTAGTTAAAAATCTGATGACCAACAGATATGGTGAACACCTAATACTATCAGGTGAGCACCAGACACACATAGTATCTGGTGCACACCTAATAGTATCTGATGTGCACCTGATAGTATCGGGTGCTCAACACATAATATCTGGTGCTCACTTTATAGTATCAGGTGCATGCCTGATAGTATTTGATGTGCACATAATAGTATCTGATGCTCACCTGATAGTATACTGTGGGCACCTGATAGTATCCAGTGCTTACCATGTAGCATCTAGTGTGTACCTGATATTGTCTGGTGCTTACCTGACAGTATCTGATGTGTACCTGATAGTATCGGGTGCTCAACGTGTAATATCTGGTGCTCACTTTATAGTATCAAGTGCACACCTGATAGTATCTGGTGTTCATCTGATAGTATTGGATGCTCACCACATAGTATCCAGTGCTCACTTGATAGTATCTGGACCACATCCCTCGGTAACTAACATATGGAAGTGCAGTGGAACCTCTTAGAACCTCCATCATCTATCAGCACAGGCCCTTTGAGACTACACTGCACTTCCTGTTCACATTTTCTGTTCCACCTTAAGTGGTGCAGCATTTACAGTTCGGTTCTCATTTAAGGTGGAACTGAAAACTGGAATAATAAGCTGGTGAATGCGAATCCGTGTAGGAACTGAAGTTTAGAATATAGAGCGACTCTATTCTTGTCTTCTGGACCCTCAAAGGTTGATGTGGTGGTCTTTTGCGGAGGTTTGTATCTCACAGCAGAGCTGAACTATCGATCGGCGCTGTTTCCTCCTGCAGTCCCGGCTGGAGATGAAGAGAGCTGCTCATTAAAAATGAATCCATGCTGGCTGCACCGTGGCCTGGATTTATGTTTGCCGGGGATTTATTCGGCTTTTTTTGGAGAGGGGTTGCAGCTCGGCGGAGGAGAAGATAAACAAGATGCTATGTTTAGCCTTATTTACATCAATTACGCTTACACAGCATTTCTATAGAGAAGGAGGGGAAGAAACACACGCAGCATTATAACACATTCATGACCTCTCGCAACGGAGGAGAGAAACAGAGTCATCCTACAGAGAGAGGAAGTGCAGCGGTGCCAGACTGCATACTTTGTTACCCTGTTCTTCAGTGGTCAGGACCCCCATGGACCCTCACAGAGCAGGTACTATTTGAGTGGTGGATCATTCTCAGCACTGCAGTAACACTGACGTGGTGGTGGTGTGTTAGTGTGTGTTGTGCTGGTCTAAGTGGATCAGACACAGCAGTGCTGCTGAAGTTTTTAAACACCGTGTCCACTCACTGTCCACTCTATTAGACACTCCTACCTTGTCAGTCCACCTTGTAGATGTAAAGTCAGAGACGATAGCTCATCTGCTGCTGCACAGTTTGTGTTGGTCATCCTCTAGTCCTTCATCAGTGGTCACAGGACGCTGCCCACAGGACGCTGTTGGCTGGATATTTTTGGTTGGTGGACTATTCTCAGTCCAGCAGCGACACTGAGGTGTTTAAAAACTCCAGCAGCACTGCTGTGTCTGATCCACTTGTACCAGCGCAACACACACTAACACACCACCACCACGTCAGTGTTACTGCAGTGTCTGGAGGAGGGAAGGACAGAAGGATGGAAAGGAGGAAGGACAGAGGGAAGAAGGAAGGAAGGAAGGAAGGAAGGAAGGAGAGACCGAAGCAAGGAAGGAATGAAGGAGGGAAGGACAGAAGGAAAGAAGGATGGAAGGAGGGGAGGACAGAGGCAAGGAAGGAGGGAGGGAAGGAAGGAAGGAAGGAAGGAAAGAAGGATGGAAGGAAAGAATGACATAAGGAAGAAAGGAAGGAAGGAAGAGAAAGAAAGAAAGAGAAAAAGGAAGGAAGGAAAAAATGGAGATGGAGAGAGAGGAAGGACAGAGGGAAGGAAGGGAGGACAGAGGCAAGGAAGGAGGGAAGGAGGGAAGGAAGGAAGGAAGAAAGGAAGGAAGTAACGAGGGAAGGAAGGAAGAAAGGAAGGATCAGTGCTCACAAAAAAACCATTGCACAGTAAAAGCTGTTCATGGATGCAGCTGCTCACCAAACCTCTTAGTTACTTAGAGAACCTGCTAGAATACAAGAGGACTTTGAAGAACCCCAGAAACATCTAGGGTTCTAAAATAACCCCTTTTAAGACTAGAAGTTCCCCCAAAGGTGTTTAAGAGCCCAATCAAAAAAGGGTTTCTCCAAGAACCTAAAGCTGAAGGACGGAGCTTGATGAGTTGCACTGAAGTGGTTAGAGGTTCCTGCAAGACCTTGAAAGCAATTAAGGGATCAAAGGTATTGTGCTCTACTGGACTTAACAGTGTCCTTTAGTCCATGTTTATACATAACAGTGCACCTATACAGTGTCCACCACACAGTCCTGACCAGTCGAGAGTCTGCATGCAGTTAGCAACATGCTAACCAGTGGGGTGTAAGCTCCTGTTACTGGTTAGCTGCTAGATGCTGTACATCCATCCCGTCTTTAGCTCCTCTGCGCTCCTCAGTCTGTGGATCAGAGCCAGCGGAGCGTCTCCTGACCAATTTATATTAACTGACCGTCAGGCAGATTCATTAAAGCGCACAGGGAGACGTTTAGAGCGCCGAGAGACGGATCGCTGTGCGTTACGAGGGCCAGTACAGTCATATTCATACTGCCGTCCTGCCTCCTTACAGACAGAATTGTGGGTAATTTCACCTTTTCCTGCCCCGGTCAGTTCAGCCTCTTCAGTGGTCATAAACAAACACAGCAGTGTTAGCAGCGCTAATCGAACTGTCGTTTACTGTGAATCTGCTTCCTCACCTGGTCTCCTTCCTTTTCGCCTCCTTCCTCCTTTTTCTTCCTTTTTCAGCTCTTCTGTGGGGCTGTCTTTTTCCACTTTTCCTTTCTTTCTGTCCTTCTTTCTCTCTTTCGTCTTTTTCTCTCCTCTTCGTTCTTTTTTTCTCTCTTTCATCTCTCTATCTTTTTCTCTTTGTTTTGTTTGTTTTTCCTATTTTCCGTTTGTTCTTTAATTCTTTCATTCTTTCTGCAGACCATTTTTTTCTTTCACCTAGGATACCCTAGCAACAGTCTAGCAACACCCTTAGGAAAGCATAGAAACGGCCTAGCAACACCTTAGCAACCACCTGGGGTACCATAGCAACAGCCTAGCAACACCTTAGCAACCACCTGGGAAAGTGTAACAACACCTAGCAACACCTTAGCATCACCTGAGTAGTAGATCAGCCTAGCAACACCTTAGCAACCACCTGAGACATCATAGCAATGGCCCAGCAACACCTTAGCAACCACTCTGAGACACCATAGCAAGAGCCTAGCAACACCCTAGCAACCACCTGGGGAAGCGTAACAACACCTAGCAACACCTTAGCATCTACCTGAGATAGCTTAGAGTCAGCCTAGCAACACCTTAGCAACCACTCTGAGACACCATAGCAATGGCTTAGCAACACCTTAGCAACCATGTGGGATACCATAGCAACAGCCTAGCAACACCCTAGCAACCATCTAGAAACACCTTAGCCTCTACCTGACATTGCTTAGAGTCAGCCTAGTAGCACCTTAGCAGCCACCTGAGACACCATAGCAACATCCTAGCAACACCTCAGCAACCACTTAGGATACCATAGCAATGGCCTAGAAACAGTTTAGCCTTTGCACATGACTGCAGAGCTAGCGAGTTACAAGTTACAGGCATGTGCAAAAGTTTGTGCACCCTGGTCAAATCCCAGGCTGCTTCTTTGCTGAAGATAAGTGAGCAGGTCTGCCACAGAGGCTCAGTGGAACGTGGCACTTTCAGCTCATCTTAACAATCCATAACAATATGGAACATAATAAAGCACAACTTTTAAAGTGTGCCATAACTTTCGCACAGGCCTCATTTTATGTTGTATGTTGAATTCAACAGTCAACGTGTTCACTCATTTACACCAACACACACTTACAGAGTCCAGTCTCGGTCACTTCTCTCCAGTTTTGTCCTGGTTGCCATGGAAACTGTCGGCCGTCCCTTAGGAGTCGTCTCTTCTCACTGTGATTGGTTGGCATGTGACCTTCTGAAAGGAGTGTGTTTTCAAAACTTCACATTAAAGGGTTCCATTCGATTCAATGTATACACCTTACTATGTTTTTAACAAACCCACAGTCGCCACCTAGTGTACAGGAGCAGTAAGTGGTCACAGCTCAAGCCTTTACCTGCTGGTAAAGCCTGGTAGAAGGTTCTGCCGGGTTCTGGCGGTGCCCATGGGTGGATATCACAGTGTGAGAGACTCTAATGTTCTGCAGGAAACTATTGGTCTTCAGGCCATCAAGCCAATTCCCATTAGAAAGCAGAACCATCAGGTTCTACTTCTAATGGTTCTGATAATAATACTAGATTTGAGAAAAGAACGATGTCACAATTTTACTGAAACTGAAAAGTGTAGTTCTCTCAAAAAATGTGAACATACAAATGATTGTTCGTCAAGGGTTCTTTAATGAAGAAAATAGTACCATATAGAACCTTGAACACTCAAAGAAGCCTTTGCATGATTAAAGGGTTCTTTGCATCGTGAAAGGTTCTTCAGATTGATGGAGAATGTGTTGTAGCACCAAAAAGCGTTCTTCTATTGTTACAATAACAAGCTTTTAACAATAGCAGAACCCTTTTTGGAGCTACATAGAACCATTTTCACACTCTACATACTTGAAAAATTTAGTTCTTCAGGGTTTCTTAGCACAGGCAGTGGTTCTAATCGTAGAACTATGATGGTTCTTTACATGAAACGGTTCTACAGATTGATGGAGAATGTGTTGCATATGGTTCTATAAAGCATCAACAATGGTTCTATTGTTACAATGTCAAGCTTGGAACAATAACAGAACTCTTTTTGGTGCTATATAGAACCATTTGAGCATGAAACTGTCATATAGAGAACTCCTGGTTCTATAGCTATGGTCTTTAATAGAACCATCAAGAACCATCTTTGTTAAGTGTTTACCGCTCGTTGTTGTGCACTGAAGCATTTTCAACAAAACTATCACTTTAATGTATACATTACAAAAAGATGGTTCTTCAAGGGTTCTTAGTGAAGAAAATGGTTCTATATAGAATCATGAACACTAAAAGAACCCTTTGCATGATTAATGAGTTCTTTGCGTAAAAAGGTTCTTCAGATAGATAGTGTGTTTTATATGGTTTTATATAGACCCTCTTTGAAAAGGGTTTTATATAGCACCAAAAAGGGTTCTTCTATTGTTACAGGCTTGACATCATAACAATAGAAGAACCCATTTGGTGCTATATAGAACCTTTTTTAAAAAGGTTCTATATAGAACCATCTACAACACATTCTCCATCAATCTGAAGAACCCTTTACAATATAAAGAACCCTTTATTCATGCAAAGGTACTTTGAGTGTTTATGGTTCTATATAGAACCGTTTATTTACTAAAGAACCCTGGAAGAACCATCTTTTTTGAGAGTGTAGGTGATAGTAACAGATTTTCAGGTGTAGAATTGATCTGGAGGGCATTATGGAAAACCGGTGGGCTCCACCGCCCACGACCTCAGCGTCTGCTGTTTGTGTCTGTGGATTATCGTATTTATTTACTTGTTTATGTGTTTGTTTGTTTGTTTGTTTGTCTCACAGTTCTACAATGTTTTGGTCGCTGACCTCGGAAGGAGTTATAAACCGAAAATGTAAAAAAAAGAGATAAATATCTGTGAATTTTGTAAAGAACCTATGACTGTTTTTCTACGGCGCTTGTTCTGTATCTGTTTGATTCGTTTTTATTTTGGGTGGGGGGGGGGTGTGAGGAGGAGGGGGAGGGGCTTATTCTCGAAAACGGTCGGGGTCGTGCAATGATCTGTAATTAAAGACGACGGAACCATAGACAGCTGAAAAAAAGAAAAACAGAGACACTGAGATGAAATAGTGTTATATTTGCATGATTTCCTGTATTTTTAACGAGCAGAAATTTATCGTTGTGTATACTGAGTGGATATATGTCGACTACGAAAACAAATATGGAAAACTTCTGTCCTTTTTTCTGTGATCCTTCTCTTTTACTGCCTTCTTTTCTCTTTTATTTCTTATTTCACACATTCACACCGTTTCGTTTCTCTGGCGCCCCCTAGGCGCACTTCCACCACCCTGCACCACGAGGAGCTTCATGTACATTCAGATATGATGGGTTCGGCTGCGCTGGAACGAAATCCTTCCGCGAGTCTGTTCACTGCCCCCCCCCGGTTCTGTTTACCGCAGAACGTTCCAGCGCTATTGTGCGTGTATTTCCCCAGCATTCTCGAGGTTAATTGACATGGCTCCCAGCCAGGTTCGTCGCAGGCAGGGGTCTGATGGGAAAACTCGACCAAAAACAATGACCGCTAGCAAAATTATTCCGTCTGCTAATCAATACACCGCCGCCCTCGCATACGGGCCAGGCCGCAGCAGTATTAGCGTCATTAGCATTCCACTTAATGGCGTTTTTGGATGCGGATTTCGGCAGGGGGGTAAACGGACGCCTGATGGAAGCACCAGGGCTTTGATTGAATTTGAACCTATTAAAGAAAAGCAAGGGCTTCGCTCGGGGGGCTCAGGGTTTGACCGGCGACTTTCCTAAACAAATACAGCCGACCTTTAGCTCCTTCAGCGATTGCGATCATCGCTGCTTCTCCAGTGGACACTCAATAAACGATCTATCAGCCTCAGATACTGGACTGCAGAGACAAAATTCCAGTTTTTGGAAAAACTGAAAGTGATGCAACTAAACTGGTTGGGGCAGTTTGCTTGTTGCTGTTGCTAATCTTGCTACACTTCTTAGCAAACTTGGCTAATACATGCTAAAATGTTTTAGTAAACTTTAGGAATACTTGCTAAACTAAATGTTTGCTAAAACTTTGTTAGAAACCATTTCTAATATATGCTAAACATCTAATTAGCAAACATTCACTAATACTTGCTAAATGTCTTGTTAGACATGTTTAGCATGCTTGCTAAACCTTTAAACTTCAT
>NW_023495965.1:877500-892500 GCF_904425465.1 Colossoma macropomum | reverse complement strand
TCTGGATAGTAAAGGTTCTGTATCTGTGTTGTAGTCCGATGCAGCCCAGGTCTGTCGTTGTGGGTGTTTAATTCCTGTGTAAACCTACAGAAAACATACTTCTCTCTGGAGATCTTAAGACTTCATGGTTCTGTTAAAAAAACAAAAAAAAAGCCAAAGTGTAAAATGCAGGAGTCCGGAAAGGCAGTCCTGGAGTAGGACATCTGAGCCGAGATCCGTTTAGGAGCTTTAATAATGAAGAGTGTTGTGAGGATCTGTGTGGACGGCAGCAGATCCGCTCGTCCGTAATGTTCTGTCTCCATGTCGGCACACAGAGCCGAGTGTCCTTCACTAAACGTAAAGCCTGGCATGCAGGTTCTCCAGCTCTGGATCAGCAGACGCTCCCGCTCTGCTGTGCTGATTAAACCGTTTAATTAAATCCGTCTGTCTGGAGCGCCGGAGCGGCTCGGCTCTGCTCCTCTCTATTCCGCTCTGACGCTGTGCTGACCGCTCTGGGTTTTAGATCAGCCGGTGTTCAGTTTAGGTGTGAATCAATATCTGTTCATTTATTCCATTAAAATGGAGCAAAACTCACTACATTAATAACACATTAATAACTCACCACATTAATAACACATTAATAACTCACCACATTAATCATATAAATAATCTCCACACAATCAGAGAAATAAGGAATCATTCTGAGAGAGAGGGGCACAGAGCCCCCCACGCTGATAAATGAGAGACAGTGGGTAACACCCCCCATACCCCCACTCTACTGACCTCTGCCCTACTGACCTCCACTCTACTGAACTTCACTCTACTGACCCCCATGTTACTGTCCTCCACTGTACTGACTTCCACCCTACTGAACTCCACTCTACTGACCCACACCCTACTGACCTCTGCCCTACTGACCTCCACCCCACTGACGCCCAAACCACTGGGTAAAGGACTTTCTCTGTGACACAAATAATTTTGCAAAAAAAAAATGCATTTTGCAAAAAAAACAAAAAAACAAAGTATGTTTAGTTTTGCATATTTCTGATATTTTTCTGATATTTGAGTCATTTTTCTGCGCCACTCTCGGTGTGTAACTGTCTTAAAAAATATATCATTAATTTGTTAATTAACATACTACTACTACTACTAATAATAATCATAATACTAATAATGCTGTTATTAACATGGTTATTATGTGTTATTGGTCTTGTAGTAAATTCATAGTTCATTATTACAACTGTAATGCTTTGGCTGTGAAGTACACACAGACAAACTAATAACACTGTTCAGAAAGACAGAGAGAGAGAGAGAGAGAGATACAGACAGAGGGAGAGAGAGAGATGGAGAGAGAGAGAGAGAGAGAGAGAGAGATGATGTCCTCCAGTGAGGTTCTGCAGCCCGTGTGTTCCTGATAGCTGATCTGGTTCTCCGCTCCGCCTCTGTGAGCCGATGTGATGGTGTGGAACAGAGCGCTGTGAGCGGAGGAAGGGAAGCGAAGAGCGGGAGCTGATTGAAGCCGTGATTATGTTTCTGCCCCCTCTTGAGCGCAAATCTAATCTCACTCCAGGGACGAATAAAGCGCTCGCTCGGAGAACCAGGAGAACTTCCTGTTTAACGGAGAGAGAGAACGAGAGAAATTACAGTATTATCACCGCAAATAACGGAGAGCGGAGAACGGAGGATACAGTAAAGATCAAAACGCTCACTATTATCACTGTTTACTCACTATTAACACTGTTTACTCACTATTAACACTGTTTACTCACTGTTAATAAAGTTTACTCACTGTTTACTCACTGTTTACACTGTTTACTCACTGTTTACTCACTATTATCACTGTTTACTCACTGTTTACTCACTGTTAATAATGTTTACTCACTATTTACTCACTGTTAACACTGTTTACTCACTATTAACACTGTTTACTCACTGTTAACACTGTTTACTCACTATTTACACTGTTTACTCACTGTTTACACTGTTTACTCACTGTTAACACTGTTTACTCACTATTTACACTGTTTACTCACTGTTTACACTGTTTACTCACTGTTTACACTGTTTACTCACTATTTACACTGTTTACTCACTGTTTACACTGTTTACTCACTGTTTACTCACTATTAACGCTGTTTACTGTTTAATGACACCACTGACAAATCTGCATCAACACGTCTAATAAGATATTAAAGTCTAGTTTTGAGCTGAAATAAACCCACTAATAAACCTGATGATGTGCTTTCGGACACTGTATGACTAAATACAGGCTGCTGCTGTTTAGCTCGTTAGCTTAATTACACAGTGGGGGAATCTGCCAAACTATCGCTTTAAGGAAGTGGTTCCAGTTCCCCTTTGTGAATGCAGTGTTCAGTGCCCTTACAGTCAGCTGGAGAGTCAAACGCCTCTTAAAGCCGTCAGAGATGACCTACAACAGGAGCTCACAGCGACATTTCAGCTCAAATTAGTCCTGATAAGGGAGCAGCGACCACTGCACACGTCTCCATACGCTGACCAATTACCAGAGAGAGACACAGAGAGAGACCCAGAGAGAGACCCAGAGAGAGTACAGAGAGGGAGAGAGAGACACAGAGAGAGTACAGAGAGAGTACAGAGAGGGAGAGAGGGAGAGAGAGACACAGAGAGAGACCCAGAGAGAGTACAGAGAGGGAGAGAGGGAGAGAGCATTGTAAAATGTTTGTTATGGAACTATTTTGAAATGGGTTCTATGTAGCACCAAAAAGGGTTCTCCTATTGCCACAATGTCAAGCTTGTAGCAAAAGCAGAACCCTTTTTGATGGTATATAGAACCATATACAACACACTCTCCATCAGTCTGAAGAACCATTTCACCATGCAAAAAAAATCCATCTCACACAGTTTATGCATACGGTTCTACTAAGAACCTTTTTAAAAAAGGTTCTTCTGTTGTATACACTCTCAAAAAAAAGATGGTTCTTCGAGCGTTCTTTAGTAAAGACAGTGGTTCTGTCTTAGTGGAACCGTACGCATAAACTGTGTGAGTTTACTAAATTATCACTTTGAAGACTGTTTCTGTTTTATGTGGTGAATTTATCCTCAGATAACCGAGTTTTCAGGATGTCGTTACAGGTTTTGGACCGTATGACTCGTCTGTCCGACTTTCCTCAACCAATTTCTAGAATATTCCACCACATTTAATCCCCCTGTGTTATAGCAGCTCTCCTTCTGTCCTCATTCTGCAGCCTATCCACATCTCTCTCTCTCTTTCTTTCTCTCTCTCTCTGTCTCTCTCTCTCTCTCTCTCTCTCTCTCTCCCTCCCTCCCTCCCTCTCTCTCTCTCTCTCTCTCTCTCCCCCTCTCTCTCCCTCTCTCTCTCTCTCTCTCTCTCTCTCTCTCTCTCTCCCTCTCTCTCTGTGATGGGATGCTATTAAACGGAGCACAGGGCTGATGTATAAATGATATTCTATAATCTGTGGAGCTGCGCAGGCTCAGCTTTTCTGCTGCAGACGGAGGGAGAAGAAAAGGAGAAACACAGCAAATTTCGCTGAATGGAAAAACAGTATTTAGCTCAGGTTCTGCAGCATCGTAGCATCTGTATGCAGGAGAGTATTAACCATTAAATGGGTTTTGCTGAGGGTTAAGCAGTTAATCCCATTCCATAAACAGTGATTTGTTCCAGAGGAAACCACACGAGTGAGGCTCAAACCCAGCAAACAGCGCTCAGTACTTTAACCCATACTGAGACATTTAAATCAGTTATCTTATTCAACCAGTTAGATAATCCCATTAAGACAATTAGCCAGGCCCATTTAATCACTTAGCCAATCTTGGTCAACCAGTTAACCAGTCCTTTTCAACAAGTTAGCCAGTCTCATTCTACCAGTTAGCCAATCCCACTGTACCAACAAGCCAATCATGTTCAACCAGATAGCCAACCCCAGGGAATTAGTTAGCCAACTAATCAGTCAATCCCATTCAACTACCTAGCCAATCCTATTTTACCAACTAGCAATCCCATTCAACTAGTTAGCCAATCCTACTCAACCAATTAGCCAATCCTATTCTACCAGTTAGCCAATCTCATTTAACCTAACTAGCAACTCCATCCAATCAACATTATTCCATTCAATCAATATATATTCATATATATATATGAATCCCCCTCTGCTCTGTCCGTGGTGTGTAATTACACAGCTACTACTGAAACCCATCAGCTCTCTCACTCCCACTGTAATGATAGAATGAAATATTAAAGCACTTACAGTGGGTGGATCAGCAGGGGAAGCGTTAGCATGCTACAGCTATCAGAAGCTACATCCATAAAGCGTCCCAAAGCAGGAGAGTGTATGAAATGAGAAGAGGACGCGCTCAGAGCGGAGATCGCTGAGATGTCAGTTTAAAGGAATAATAATCTGTTACACAGCAGAGCAGCAGCGTTTGAGCTTACTGAGTTACTGCTAAACCACAACTCATTACAAGTGACTAATCACTCCTCTCAGACTGTGATGGACGTTATGTGATGAGCTGATCTCACTGCTGCGGCTAAATCACCCTCCAAAACACCAACCGTGTGTCTGAGACTAATCCTGACTGTGTGAGGTGAGGGTGATGATTTAGGCATTAGTGCTAACTGGTGGGTAAAAGGCTTCCAGTACTCGTTAGCTACATTAGCCTCGTAGCTCCAGAAAGTTAAGATACTAAACATGTATTGATTAAAGATGTAACAACAACATATCGTACTACATCGAGATTCAGGAAATGTTTGAACTGGATTTCTGTGCTGGATTATCACAAAAATACAGACGCAGATATAGAAATAATTATGGGTCATTCTACAGAAACGTCCACTTTTCTATCTCTCCATAGGAGTCACTGGTGTTACTGATCCTCATTGGTGTTACACATAATAAAGGAACACCAGAGACATTTTAATGAACAATGCATTTTACAAAACGGCTGCTACAGAGCATCAAACCACATGTTGTCAATCATGGAATATCCACTAAAATATGGAATTTAATCCATTTGTGTTCGATTTTTTCACAATTACCTCAGAATAAAGTCGGTCACACCAGTGACTTCAGCTAAAAGCTTCATATGAAATCATGAGCTAAACGAGAAAATCTCTGATAGCTGAAAGACACAGTGGACTCACCATGAGCTTTTCTTCATAGATCCTCAGAAAACAGGTAAAAGGAAGTCGAGTGATGTCATCAGTGTGACTTTTATTTCAAAATAAGAGGTTTTTTGTTACGCGGTAACACCAGTGACACGACTCCTGGGGGCAACTTTCATTATATATTTTATAATATTTATTTGTCATTTGTTTTCTTTATGTCATTTAAATCATATATTTCATAGTCATGTATAAATTATTGTAGTTAAAATTGCAGAAAAACATGTTTTTAACCTCAATGTTTTTAACTGGAATTCTAGATAATTGATTAAAAACCAATATTGCTAAATTGAGGCTTAAGAAGGTGTAATTGTTAAAATACCTTACTGTTTTATTTTAAAATATAAATAAATTGTAACCCTGACATGTTTTTTTTAAGTGTAATATATCTGTAAACGCTACGGACACAAAAATGGACATTTCTGTAGAATGACCCATATATTTAGATTCTAAAAAAAGATCATAATCTTGTCTCGGTCTTGAGCCGGACTCAGCTCCAGTGGTCTAGACTACAACACTATTAAACATTCCATCTTTGCAAATTCCTGCCAACCTTACAGTACACTGTGTGATTTTAGCCCATTGTTAAACACACACAACCACAACTGCTTCCCTAATGTGGGTGGAGACATGTAGGCTAACAAAACAGAGGCGAAAATGTTGACATTTGCTACCGAAGTCTGTATATACGACTTTACTCTGACTGAGTAGAATAGTGAGGTATAAACACTGATACAGTGATTTCTCTGTAAATCAGGCTGTAGAGAGACCGAACTGTCCTACCGTGAACATCAGCGTCTGCTTTATCTTTAGTGCTCAGTGTTAGCAGCGCTGCTCAGCGTCTCAGCGTGTTTGCTCAGTACTCGGTTATTCTGAGTGAATCAGCTTTATTGATAGCGGTCTGTAGACAGAGCGTCTGTAGAGGCTGTTTCCCATAGCAGGTCAGTCAGACGGAGCGTTTCGTACAGTGTGAGTTTATAAATCGTAGCTTTGTCTGAACACGATGGTCTATTCAAACGGACAGTGAGAGTCACCAAAGAACAAGAGCTCTAACATCACACAGTGTCTGTCTGGCTATAGAGGACATTCAGCTACAGCTCAGCTAGCCAATCAGACGACTCCAACAAGACGGAAAACTGGAAATGTGAGCTCCTCGGATGCGTCAGCCTCAGATGTGACTCCTGCTGTCGCTGTGCTGCTGCTGAAAGAGACAGATGAGGATCAAAACTATGAAACCTACTTTACTTACAGCTGCACAGAAAAGCTTTTCTGAGCTGCTCTTCTCCACTGCAGCGTGTTGTATATAAGCTTTTTTGAAAATGGTTCTATATAGCACCAAAAACTAGCTACATAGAACCACATCATTGCTGTCTAAAGAAAACCCGTACCTCCAAAATGGGAATTTTACAGGAGCGGGCAAAACGATCTTTACTCTCAATGTAAATTACTGTAAAGAGATTTTACTCTGAGCAATTTTGGAGCATTTCTATTGGTCCGTTCATCGTTAAATTCGGGCACAATGTAAATGACAGCTGTCCGGTTCAAATGACATGGAAAAAAATGCCTGATGATATACAACACATTCTCCATCAATCTGAAGAACTATTTAAACATGCAAAAGGGTTCTTTGAGTGTTTATGGTTCTATATAGAACCACTATCTATACTAAAAAAATCAATCTTTCTTGAGAGTGTAGGCCAGACAACATGAGTAAAACAAGGAAAACTATTTTTTCTCTGCAGCTGATTTGTTGTTTGACCTTCTGCTTCTCCAGCAGTCAATGACTGTCCGAGCCTAGCCCACCCAGCCCCTCTGTACACCCCCCTAAAAGAGCATAGAGCGTTCGTTCTTCACTCTTTACAGAGACACAAAGAACAACAAAACACAGCATCAACTTCATCTTCGTCTTCATCTCAGAGCGTCTGTGTTCGTCCTCAGGGAGGCGGGCGAGCGAGGTAATATGAGGCAGGAGAAAGAAACAGAGAGAGAGAGTTAAGATGGAGAGAGAGAGACTCCGAGATGATCACACACAGGTGTTGTTTTCATTTTGATTGTGTTTGTGTTTATCCAGCAAAAAAAAACATAATAACAGCCCACCGTTGCCCCCGGCTACCATTACACCCACCGGGACAGAGAGGGCGATCTACTGGACAGATAATGACCAGAGAGAGAGAGAGAGAGAGTCTACAGCCTCTATCTATCTATCTATCTATCTATCTATCTATCTATCTATCTATCTATCGCTCTTCTCTCTCTCTTCCTGGTCTGTATGTCTCTCACCTTCTTTATATCATTTATCTTTTCCTCACTTTCCTCTCTCCCTCTTTCTCTCCTTTCTCAATCTCTCGTTATTTCTCGCTCTGTTCTTTCTCTCTCTCCCTCCCTCTCTCTCTTTTTCTCTGTCCTTCTTTTTTCTCTCTCTCCCCTCTCTCTCTGTCTCCTTTCTCTCTCCTCTGTCTCTCTCTTTCTTTTTCTCTGTCCCTCTTTTCTCTCTCTCCCTCTCTTTCTGTCTCCTTTCTCTCTCCTCTGTCTCTCTCTTTCTTTTTCTCTGTCCCTCTTTTCTCTCTCTCCCTCTCTTTCTGTCTCCTTTCTCTCTCTCTCTCTCTCTCTCTCTCTCTCTCTCTGCAGCAGTAGGAGTGTTTGTTTACTGCTGTGTTGTTGTTTTGTTTGTTTTCTGGTTGGAGGTGTTCCCGGGCTCAGCAGGGTAAAATCTTCTTTGCCATTTTTTTTAAACTTGCCAGCAGAAATCAGCCAGATCCTCGGAAATCCTTCAGATCAGAGTTTAGAGGATAAACACAGACGGCTTTAACTAGTTCAAAGCCCTCGTTAACTCACGAATAAGAGCTGAGTTCATCTACTCATCTCACTTATTACTGCGCCTAGAGGAAAAGGGGTTTAAAATCATGGATAAATGGTGCAAAATATTGTGATATTTAATTATAGTCAGTTATTTAATGAAGTACATCTGCATTTATTATCAGTTCTGGAGTCCAGCCTGTTTGTTTCAGTATCAAAACATGAAAAACACACTTCAATGGCCTTTAATTGTTACTCTGATGAAATAGATCAATAACAAGATCAATCATACACCGATCAGCTATAACATTCTCACCACCTCCTTGTTTCTGCGCTCATTGTCCATTTTATCAGCTCCACTTACTATATAGGTGCACTTTGTAGTTCTACAGTTACAGACTGTAGTCCATCTGTTTCTCTGATACTTTGTTAGCCCCCTTTTACCCTGTTCTTCAGTGGTCAGGACCCCCATGGACCCTCACAGAGCAGGTACTTTTTGGGTGGTGGGTCATTCTAAGCACTGCAGTAACACTGACATGGTGATGGTGTGTTGGTGCGTGTGGATCAGACACAGCAGTGCTGCTGGAGTTTTAAACACCTCGGTGTTGCTGCTGGACTGAGAACCAAAAATATCCAGCCAACAGCGTCCTGTGGGCAGCGTCCTCTGACCACTGATGAAGGACAAGAGGATGACCAACACAAACTGTGCAGCAGCAGATGAGCTATCGTCTCTGACTTTACATCTACAAGGTGGACTGACAAGGTAGGAGTGTCTAATAGAGTGGACAGTGAGTGGACACAGTGTTTAAAAACTCCAGCAGCACTGCTGTGTCTGATCCACTCATACCAGCACAACACACACTAACACACCACCACCACGTCAATGTTACTGCAGTGCTGAGAATGATCCACCACCCAAATAGTACCTGCTCTGTGAGGGTCCTGACCACTGAAGAACAGGGTAACAGAGTATGCAGAGAAACAAAGGGGCTACAGTCCAGCACGGAGAAGCATGGAGCTTCTTCTACACAGTGATAGGAAACACGGCAGCTCACAGAATCCTCCAAATCCACATGCTGATCCTTAATACTGCCCAGTGTGGACATTCCTGCTCACCAGCCCCTCTGGAGGGTCAGATTACAGTCAGTTAAGGTGGACAAACACAAACACCAGCAGGTCTGAGAGGGTTAAAATGGCCGTTTTTTAAATGGTGGTTGAAGAAAGGCCTTTCATGGTGAGTCTCTCTCTCTTGGCGGCTGAACGGCTGTATGGCCACTGATTGCTTTTGTCCGCCAGCGTTTTAGGCTTGAAGAGAGGAAATCAGCCCGGCGCTCCCGCTATGCAAATCCAGCCTCGCTAAGCGGCCTGTAATCAAACCTGCCTCTTCTGTTCAGCCACTCCAGCCCAAATCGCTCAGCCTTCAGGCAGAACGGAGCTCAACTGGGTCTAACAGCCAGACTGGTTATCTGAAATTTAGCTAAACCTATCAGAACAGGGTGATCAGCATTCTTAGCGTTCTCCATTCCACTCCTAATAGAGCTATATTAGCATAGCCACCCTGCAGATGGAAACCCTTTGATGTAATGTGTTTTGGCTTTCTTAAAAGGGTGAGTGTGTTTACATGCACTTAATAATCTGATAACTGCAGAAAATCAGATTTTGTCAGTAACATGATCAACACGTTTACATGCACTTGTATAGTCAGATAACGGGGGAACTCCAGGTCCAGGACAGTAATCAGATTTCTGCTTTACAACTTCATGCTGTGGCTTTCTTTAAAGCATCGCGCCACTTTACCTGAAAATGTGATCATACATCATCTAGAAGATGAAGAATATTTAAATCCTTCATTTCGTCAAGAATGTATTTGGTTTCAGTGTCGCTCCAAAAATGTTTTGCTGCGTCCCGCGGTGACGCTGCTCGCTTATTTCCGGTACCGTCGTCTGTTTTCAGACTGAGAAATCTGAAAGAAATCAGAGTAAGAGTTCACATACACTGAGAAATCTGATTACTGAGCTAAAATCCAGCCTCTTTATCAGATTCCTTAATCGGGTTTCTAGATCGGAGTATGGTGTTTACATGACCATTTGAATAATCAGATAACTGCAGAAATCTGATTATGATCGGATTAGTGAGTGCATGTAAACGCACTCAGTGTCTGTGTTTACATGCAGATTTTTGCCAATCCGATTGAACACATTCCGATTCTAGATTAAGACTGAGGTGTTTATTCTCTCTCTACTCAACAGTCGGATAGAAAATCTGTGTTTACACTCATACTACAAGTAATCAGATCCAAAATTATGCACGTGCATCGAGAACCACTTACTGTAGTCATTACCATGACAACCAGCATCACGTGAGTCCAGAGTGAGATGAGCAGCAGTGAGCAGTGCTTGTGTTTTTAACTGCTTTAAAATGATGTCAGACTCAGGAAAACGTCCTTCACATGTCCTTATTAAAGAAGGCCGAGAGGAAGACGTCGTGTTCTGAGACACATAAGCTGGACGTCCGTCCCACCGCCGTCTTTTAAAGATCAGAGCATAAACTTCATCTCCTCTGCAGACCAGTTTCTGCTCCGCCATGTTGAACGGTATAAACTTTCACTATGACGCGACGAACATGATCAGAACGGACTTAAACTTTCTGATAGGGAATGTAATCAGATACAGGCGTTTACACGGATATTATTCTTCTATTTAACGGATTATTTACAGGATTACCCACCTCGATCAGTTAGAAACTGTATTCTAAATGACCTCAATCAGACTAGACTATTCCGATTGAGGTCTTTACATGGACGTATTCTATTCCGATTGACCTATTAGTCGGATTATTAATGGAATTTCAGGCTGCATTTAAACATGGCTAGTGTAAAGGATCCTAATGGTTTAACAGGTAACCAGTGGCTGATTCCAAATGCATTTGATGGTTCCATAATGGGATCTAAAGGTGTTCTACAGGAAACTAGTGTCATCTATTGGAAACCAAATTCCATTGGAAAGCAAAACCGTTACGTATTCATCTTAATTGGTTCTAATGGTCCTTTTTCAGCAGGGCACAATTACATTTTGTAGGAGGGGAAGGGGGGATTATAAATTGCAAGGGCCAGCTGGAGACACAATCACCAATGGTTGTTAAGAAAAAAGACAGTTCTTCTAAGCGTTCTTTAGTAGAACCATTGGGCCTCATTCACCAAGAAGAACTTTCTTCATAAAATCTTCTCACACAGGTTTGACAAAGATTCCTGAATGTCTTCTGTGATTGTTTTACCAGCTGCACCAGTGACAGTTTAGTACCTTTATTTCTGAGGATGCACTGTTACTGATGTAAAACAGGTCAAAACAGAACTAAAGTGTGCTAAACTGTAAGTTGTGAATACTGTGAGAGCGCCCCCTGCTGTTTATCAGAGTGTCATCGCTCCCCAGTTTCAGTCTCCATGTCCCAAACACTCTGATTGGTCAAGCAGTCAGGAACACAGTCAGGAACAAGGACTATGATTGGTTCCCAGACTCGACCCAAGGTGTGACTGGATGGCTAACAGCCATGCTAAAAACAACAACAACTCTTTTCAGCAGAGAGAAACAGATAAACAATCTCAGAAGACGTTCAGTGTCGGGTTTGTCATTATAGAGTTATTGTGAAAAGTCTGCTAAAAGACTGGATTACAGAGCTGCTGAAAGGGCTGTGATTACACTAGAGCGCTCATTGAAACACCACAGCACTGGCCTTCTGGGAAAAAAATTAAAGTAAGTCTGTAGCCTGCAGCGTTCCCGAGATGTTTATTCCTTTATGTACGATGTCCTCTGATGTCATCATCATATGCTTTTGTGATTTTTATTTCACATACTTGTAAATTATGCCATTACATGTATTAAACATTCATGTATTTATGGGCATTTTTTTCTTCTCAATTCATGCTGAAAAAAACAAAACAGCTTTCTAAGCAAGTCTTAGCTGGTTTATGCTGGTCTGGTGGTGGTTTTGCAGGTCACCCAGCATGGTCAGACTGGTTGACCAGCATACCAGCATCCAAACACAATATATGCTAGTATTTCTAGCAGGGCGATAACGATCGATCAATTTCAAATCATAATAAAAATGATCTTCTCTTCTACTTACAAACACAAATGTGGTCTGGACTGAACGTTTAGAATCTGCACTTTCCTCACCGTTTTCTTCTTTTATTTCAATGAGCTATGAGTCAGAAGTAATTCATACAGAATTATAAAACAGATAGTTCCGGTCCTAAAATCTGATTGGCTGAGACTAAGCCATTGTAAAATCCACGATATTACATAATGAATAATCTTTGACTCTAATGCTGCTCACATGGAGCACCGAGTCAACTGATGAAGAAAGAACCCAGGTTCTGTTTAAACTGAGGAGCTGACAGCTTATTTTCTTATCTAGAACCAGGCTGGTCAGCTAGCTAACAGGCTAAAAGATAAACAGTCTAAACTGCTCCATCATTAATATCACAGGCTTGAATTAAAGCACTTACAGTGTGATTTACTGTAAAACTGCAGTATAAAAGTCTTAAAAATGTCACCTGAATGTTTTACACACTTCAAATGTCCGTGTTTCAGTCTATTTAGGGAGTACGGTGTCCCAAACGGCTCTGTACTCCCTAAATAGTGTTCTAGCTATTAAAGTTCAGAAATTCCAGCCTCTACAGTCAAACAGTGCATCATGTATTGAGTGTGGATGAGTCTGAACTAGATTTCTTGGTGGAATACTTGTTTATGTCAATTAATTAATAACAACTTAAATTATTTTCTGAAAAATTGTGTATTTCATCTTATTTTATGTTGGTCCCTGTTGTATAAAAGCAATACGCCACTCGAGGCCGTACATTACAGTGATTTTATCACGTGGACGGGGGTTTTACTCCGCTTCGCATCGTGCCTAATAACAGCCTTCCCTGTGATAGAAATCACTGTAACCCACTGCCTCTCGTGGCTTATTGCTGTACTATAGAATGCTCTTGTTAGCGCTAGTGCTAACTTCAGTTTCTGAAGGTTTAATGTTTAGGATCAGAGGCTATTTCTGCAGTTTAAACTACGCTCTTTTTTAATAACCCAGTTTGTCAGTGTAAGAAGAACAGTTCAAGGTGTACATGCCATAAACCCAGAAGCTAAGAGAGCCAACCTGATGAAAAATCATCAGACGTGAAGGAAGTGTGAGGAATAAGATTCTCTTCTGACATCAAAGGCTAGCTCTGGTCTGGAGGAATAAACTTGATGTAACATAATTAATGGAAGAGTTTCTGTACTTAACACTAATCCAGAACTTCTGGAGAAGCTGTGCCTGATGGTTAATCTGAGACTGGCTTGTGGTCTCATGTTTAACAGACATGACTTCAGCGGTATGAAAATCCTGCCCGTCTGCTCTGGGCCTGTCTCGTGATGATCAGAGCGAAGGTGTGCCTCTCACGGCTCTCCGGGCCCATTGATTTCCTGCGGAGCGATCTGTACGGTACGGGGCCATTACAGTTTCAGCCTTGCAGATCAATTTCACAGCAGCACTGGGCAGAAGGGCCGTCCTCCTGGGTAACGATCGGCTCTGCGGGCAGTGGTTAGCGTCTAGAGCAGCAATATGCCGCGGTGTTCTTAGTTAAATGGATTTTCCAGCGCGTGATTACGGCTTCGCTCCTGAGTGACGGTTTACTGCGGGTCGAGCGTGGCCGATCTGACGGACCCGCGTCGATGGGCGCTAATGCGTGGGCGTGCATGTGTGCGCAGGTTCAACCCCAGCGGTCCGTCAATGTGTTTCTGTAATCTGAGGTGTGCTTTAGCCCGTGTGTATGCTATTAGAGTTAGCATTAGCATTAGCGTGTTGGAAAATGCAACTGGCTGCTTCATTAAAAACACTCACCTTGCGCTTCTGCTAACTGGCCACTTTAGTAGAAACACCCACCTTGTACTTCCACTAACTGGCCACTTTATTAGAAACACCTACCTTGTGCTTCCACTAAC
Organism: Colossoma macropomum; assembly: GCF_904425465.1. NCBI lineage: Eukaryota > Metazoa > Chordata > Actinopteri > Characiformes > Serrasalmidae > Colossoma > Colossoma macropomum. The sequence goes on along the minus strand of NW_023495965.1, from coordinate 878,589 downwards.
TGGCCACTTTAGTAGAAACACCCACCTTGGCTTCCACTAACTGGCCACTTTATTAGAAACACCCTGCCTTGTGCTTTCACTAACTGTCCACTTGATTAGAAACACCCACCTTGTGCTCCCGCTAACTGGTCACTTTATTAGAAACACCTACCTTGCGCTTCCGCTAACTGGCCACTTTAGTAGAAACACCCACCTTGTACTTCCACTAACTGGCCACTTTATTAGAAACACATACCTTGTGCTTCCACTCACTGGCCACTTTATTAGAAACACCCACCTTGTGCTTCCACTAACTGGCCACTTTATTAGAAACACCTATGTAGTTAAGGGTAGTTAGGGGTAGTTAGGGGTAGGTATAGTGCTAGTTAAACATAGCTAAGGGTAGTTTGGGGTAGATATAGTGCTAGCTAAGGGTAGTTAAGGGAATTTGGGGGTATTTTGTGTAGGTATAATGCTAGCTAAGTGTATTAAGGGGTAGGTGTAGTGCTAGTTAACTGTAGTTAAGGGTATTTTGGGGTAGGTGTAGAGCTAGTTGAGGGTAGTTAAGGGTATTTTGGGGTAGGTGTAGAGCTAGTTGAGGGTAGTTAAGGGTAGTTAGGTACAGATTGAGCTATGAATCCTGCCCACGCTCTACCTTATGGAGCTGTGGCTGAGACTGTAATGGCTGTGGACGGACTCAGGCGTGAAAAAGCCTTTAGGTCCACTAGCACAAAAACATGAAAGGATGGGGACAGCGCTGGGCGGAGCAGAGCTGGGGGAGGAGGGGGTAACAAAATCTCTGCTGTGCCCCCTCTTACCCTGTGCTTTCAGCTTCAAACAGGCGGACCGTGGAAAGTGAGAAATCCAGCGGTCATGCTCTCCTCCTCCAGCCGCGGATTAGCCGGCCGCTCTGAATGTCGGTAATTACCGCCGTGAATGGAAGAGGATTTATTCTAATTTCAGCTCAGTGTACATAATTACAGCCAACAGGAAATTCCACGGGACAGATATCGTCAAATTCGACGGAACGTACACACGGAGCCTGAGTCATCGGAACACGTCTCGAAAACAAGCCGACACATGCTCTCTCTCTCTGTCTCTCTCTCTCTC